>NC_041221.1:64362020-64364135 GCF_002837175.3 Physeter macrocephalus
ATATATATATATATATATATATATATGTAGCACTAAAATGTATGATAACAATAGCACAAAGGGCAGTGGAAAAAAATGAAAGAATGTTGTTGTAAGGTAGTAACATTATAAATGAAATAGTACAATATTTAAAGGTAGGTACAATTTTCTTGAGATACAAAAAGCATGAACCACAAAAGAAAATGATAAAATAGACTTCAAAACTGAAAACTTCTGCTTTTCGAAAGACATTGTTAAGAAAAGGGGGGAAAAGAACCACATTCCAGGAGAAAATATTTGCAATAAGTATATCTAACAAATGATTTACATGAAGAACATACCAATAACTTTTTTTAATAATCATTTTTATTGAAGAATTAATTTACAATGTTGTGTTAGTTTCAGGTGTACAGCAAAGTGATTCAGTTATATATATATATTTACTATATCATATAGATTTATTTATACATGCGTATATATATATATATAATTTTTTTTCAGATTCTTTTCCATTATAGGTTATTATGAGATATTGAATATAGTTCCCTGTGCTATACAGAAGGTTTTTGTTGCTTATCTATTTTATATATAGTAGTGTGTATATGTTAATCCCAAACTCCTAATTTATCTCCCCCCCATTCCCTTTGGAAACCATAAGTTTGTTTTCCGTATCTGTGAGTCTATTTCTGTTTCGAACATACCAATAACTCAGTAATAAGAGAACAAACAAGCCAATTAAAATAATGACAGAAATGAAGATTTCAATAGACACTTTACAAAAGAAGATATATGAATGGCCACTGAGTGAATAAATAGATGCCCAATGTTAGTAGTCATGAGAAAAATGCAAATTAAAACCAAAAATATATACCACTATGCACCCACTAGACTGGCTAAAATTTAGAAGACTAACAATGTGATGTGTTGACAAGAAAGAAAAGCTACTGGAATTCTCATGCATCACTGATGGGAATGTAAATATACAATTATTTTGGAAAATAGATGGTCACTTTCATATAAAAGTGAACATACATTTACCACATGATCCAGCAATTCCATTTCTAGATACTTACCCAAAAGAAGAAAGACATATATTCACACAAAGTCTTGTACACGAATATTCAAAAGAGGTATATTCATAATAGCTCAAGACGAAAAAGCTTCGCATCCCAACAGATGAATGGATAAATAAATTGTGGCATATCGATATAAAAGAATACTCAGCAATAAAATGTAACAAACTACTGGTACATGTGACAGCATGAACAAAAATCTCAAAAACATTACAGAGCAAAAGAAGCCAGATAAGAAGTACACACTGTATGTATTCCACTTGTATGAAACTCTTATAAAGAAAACCTACCCAGCAAGGATCTCATTCAGATTTGATGGAGAAATTAAAACCTTTACAGACAAGCAAAAGCTGAGAGAGTACAGCACCACCAAACCAGCTTTACAACAAATGCTAAAGCAACTTCTCTAGGCAAGAAACACAAGACAAGGAAAAGACCTGCAAGAACAAACTCGAAACAAGTAAATGGTAATAGGAACATACATATCGATAATTACCTTAAATGTAAATGGATTAAATGCTCCCACCAAAAGACACAGACTGGCTGAATGGAAACAAAAACAAGACCCATATATATGCTGTCTACAACAGACCCACTTCAGACCTAGGGACACATACAGACTGAAAGTGAGGGGATGGAAAAAGATATTCCATGCAAATGGAAATCAGAAGAAAGCTGGAGTAGCAATTCTCATATCAGACAAAATAGACTTTAAAGTAAAAACTATAACAAGAGACAAAGAAGGACACTATATAATGATCAAGGGATCGATCCATGAAGAAGATATAACAATTGTAAATATTTATGCACCCAACATAGGAGCACCTCAATACATAAGGCAAATACTAACAGCCATAAAAGGGGAAATCGACAGTAACACAATCATAGTAGGGGACTTTAACACCCCACTTTCACCAATGGACAGATCATCCAAAATGAAAATAAATAAGGAAACACAAGCTTTAAATGATACATTACACAAGATGGACTTAATTGATATTTATAGGACATTCCATCCAAAAACAACAGAATACACATTCTTCTCAAGTGCTCATGGAACACT
>NC_041221.1:64364968-64365742 GCF_002837175.3 Physeter macrocephalus
CTACAGCCAGCATTGTTCTCAATGGTGAAAAACTGAAAGCATTTCCACTAAGATCAGGAACAAGACAAGGTTGCCCACTCTCACCACTCTTATTCAACATAGTTTTGGAAGTTCTAGCCACAGCAATCAGAGAAGAAAAAGAAATAAAAGGAATCCAAATAGGAAAAGAAGAAGTAAAGCTGTCACTGTTTGCAGATGACATGATACTATACATAGAGAATCCTAAGGAGGCTACCAGGAAACTACTAGAGCTAATCAATGAATTTGGTAAAGTAGCAGGATACAAAATTAATGCACAGAAATCTCTGGCATTCTTATACACTAATGATGAAAAATCTGAGAGTGAAATTAAGAAAACACTCCCATTTACCATTGCAACAAAAAGAATAAAATATCTAGGAATAAACCTACCTAAGGAGACAAAAGACCTGTATGCAGAAAATTATAAGACACTGATGAAAGAAATTAAAGATGATACGAATAGATGGAGAGATATACCATCTTCTTGGATGGAAGAATCAACATTGTGAAAATGACTACTGCCTAATGCAATCTACAAATTCAATGCAATCCCTATCAAACTACCACCGGCATTTTTTACAGAACTAGAACAAAAAATTTCACAATTTGTATGGAAACACAATAGACCTCGAATAGCCAAAGCAATCTTGAGAACGAAAAATGGAGCTGGAGGAATCTGGCTCCCTGACTTCAGACTATACTACAAAGCTACAGTAATCAAGACAGTATGGTACTGGTACAAAAACAGAAATA
>NC_041221.1:64366873-64379568 GCF_002837175.3 Physeter macrocephalus
GTCAGAAGGAGAAAAACAAATACCGTATGCTAACACATATATATGGAATCTAAGAAAAAAAATGTCACGAAGAGACTAGGGGTAGGATGGGAATAAAACACAGACCTACTAGAGCATGGACTTGAGGATATGGGTAGGGGGAAGGGTAAGCTGTGACGAAGTGAGAGAGTGGCATGGACATATATACACTGCCAAATGTAGGGTGGATAGCTAGTGGGAAGCAGCCGTACGGCACAGGGAGATCAGCTGGGTGGTTTGTGACCACCTAGAGGGGTGGGAGGGAGGGAGACGCAAGAGGAGAGAGATATGGAAACATATGTATATGTATAACTGATTCACTTTTTTGTAAAGCAGAAACTAACTCACCATTGTAAAGCAATTATACTCCAATAAAGATGTTAAAAAAAAAAGAAGAAAACCTAATCTATATGGATAGAAAGCTTCTATTCCTGGTTGTCTGGTGCCAGTGTTGGGATGAGGACTAAAAGAGAGCACAAGGGAACATTTAAGGGGAATGGAAATGGCGTATATTTTAATTGCAATGGTAATTACACTAGTATAAATTGACCAAAGCTGTACTTAAAATGGGTGCATTTTAATTTTGTTAATTATACCTCAATAAAGTTAATTTTAAAATAAATGATTTAAGGAGACTCCCCAGGTGGTCCAGTGGTAAAGAATCTGCCTTCCAATGCAGGGGTCATGGGTTCTATCCCTGGTCAGGGAACTAAGATCCCACATGCTGTGGGGCAACTAAGACTGCACGCCACCACTAGTGAGCTCACGTGCCTCAACTAGAGAGCCTGCGTGCCACAAACTACAGAGCCCACACGCCCTGGAGCCCCCGCAACTAGAGAGAAGCCCATGAAGCCCGCGCACCACAATGAAGACCCGACACGGCCAAAAAAAATAAAGAAAATTTTAAAAATAAAAAACATAAACAATTTAAGAAAATGATTTAAGAGACCTAAGCATGACAAAAGTAAAACTCAAAAATCTTAGTACAGAATCTCTTTGTGATTTAAAGATACAAAAAGATTTCTTGAGACACACAAAGTAATTTGACCAAAGTAAAGCACAGAAGTTTTTTACCTTGTTATTACAATCAAAAGACAAGCCACAGACTATGAAATGATATTTGCCAGACTTAAGGATTAGTATCCAGAATGTATTTTTATAAAGACAAAAAAGAAAAAACAAAAGAAAAAAAATGGGTAAAGGATAGAAAAAGTATTTTACCCAAGAAGAAACCCACATGACCAATAAACATCAATAAGATTCATTTTCATACCCATCAGATTAGAAAAATTAAAAAGCCTGATGAAACCAAGTATAGGTAAGGAAACAGGCAAATAGGAATACATCACTAACCGGTGTATAAATTGCTAGAACGACTCTGGAAAGCAATTTGCTAGAACCAGTAAAGACCTGAATACCAAACAACTTAGCAATTCTGCTTCTAGATACAGAGAAACACATGGATATCTTTGCAACATGGCGAAATGTATGTGTTGGATCAGGGTGGTGGGCACATGATGTCTGTTTCATTACTCTCCATTCTGCCAATTTAAAAACCACCCTCCTTACTTTTGGTGAAAATTTGGAAATTAAAATGCAGGGTTACTCCTTAAAGTGCTATTTGAAAACGTTGTTTTCTTTCTATGAACAATACCACCTATAACAATGAGCACATTGAGCACTAGATCTCGTCTTCTAAATACTGTTCTCTACAAAAAGGAACCAAGAATCCTTAAAGAAATGGCTGATTCCAGGGTGGTGACAGAAAGTAAAAGATGAGCCTCTAGTGGCAAAAGTAAAGAAAGTGCTTCAAGGACGCTGGGGATGTGGCGAAAGGATACATGAGCCATTTTAAAGGACCCCCTCCAGGGATTCCAAATACATGCATATTAGACTGCCTAATATTATACTATATGTCTCCGGGACTGTGCTCAGTTTAATTCCCTCTACCCACAATCTTTTTAACTCCTGAAGTCCAACTTGGTTCTTTTCTCTTTGTTCGTTTTTTATGAGATAATTTTTTTTTTAAGTATACAATTCAGTGGGTTTTGGTATATTCACTAAGTTATGCCTATCACCACTATCTAATTCCAGAATGTTTTTGTCACTCCAAAAAGAAATATCCATACCTATTAGCAGTCACTCCCCATTTTCTCCTCCCCTCATGTCCCTGGAAACCACTAATCTCTGTCTCTGTAGATCTGCCTGTTCTGAACATTTCATATAAATGGAATCATAAAATATGTGATCTTTTGTATCTGGCTTCTTTCATTTAAAATAATGTTTTCAAGATTCATCCATGTTGTAGCATGTTAAAGGTACTTTCCTTTTGATTGCTGAATAACATGCCATTGTATAAATATACCACATTTTTTTCATTCATCATTTGATGGACTTTTTGAATATTCTGAGTAATGCTGCTATGAACATTCATGTACAAGTTGTAGTGACACATACTTTCAATTGACTTGGGTATATGCCTAAGGGTGAAATTGATGAATCACATGGTAACTCTATGATTAACTTTTTTTTTTTTTTTTTTTTTTTTTTTGCGGTACGCGGGCCTCCCTCTGCTGTGGCCTCTCCCGTTGCGGAGCACAGGCTCCGGACGCGCAGGCCCAGCGGCCACGGCCCCCGGGCCCAGCCGCTCCGCGGCATGTGGGATCCTCCCAGACCGGGGCGCGAACCCGGTTCCCCTGCATCGGCAGACGCGCAACCACTGCGCCACCAGGGAAGCCCTAATCTTGGATTATATTTTAAATGATGATAGCCACCTATCATCATTGTATTATGTCTTAAGTAATCTTTTAGCAAAATCTCCAGGAATCCAAAAAAAGCTCTAGTGGCTATTAAGTAAATACGTATTTATTTTAAAAGAGATTGAACCTAGGGTATAAGACAGACATAAACTAATAGAATTTTTCAACCACACCAAGGCTACAATTTGAAATCACAAAAATATTAATTGGTAGAAAGTTTAGAAAATTGGCGGGTGAATATAAATTATTCCTTTTTAATATTTTTGAATGTTTAAAGAGGCAGTAATGTAAAAAGTCACAACCCTATAACTCCCTTGGTATTAGGAACACAGATGCTATAGACAGCAGGGGAAATTGGGTCATAAGGATACTTAGCTGTGCTCCAGTTTATCACATCATTGTACATACCAAATAAAACCAGAAAAACAGATTAAAAGTAAAATACAAGCTATGTTTGCAGAAAGTAGAGATCTGCATGCCATTAATCTTGATGGGAGCAAATTGTTCTATTACTTGTAAAAGCATGTGAATTTCACAAAATATTTTACAACTTGAATAGAAGATCTTCCACTACAGCAGAAAAGAATTTTAAAAGTTTGATAGTGGTTTTGGAGCTATTTTTCCTTCTTTAAAAATTAAAACTAAGGATAGCAGCTAATATTTATAATGATAAACCTAATTTATAATGATTATAAAAATAGCTAACATTTATTAAGCATTTCATTATGTATCTAATAGTGTTCTAAACACTAACAGTATCTCATTGAACTTTTACAACAATCCCTATGAGATAGATACTATTATAATTTCCATTCACAGATAAAGAAAAGTGAGGCTTTCGGGCTTCCCTGGTGGCGCAGTGGTTGAGAATCTGCCTGCCAATGCAGGGGACACGGGTTCGAGCCCTGGTCTGGGAAGATCCCACATGCCGCGGAGCAACTGGACCCGTGAGCCACAATTACTGAGCCTGCGCATCTAGAGCCTGTGCTCCGCAACAAGAGAGGCTGCGACAGTGAGAGGCCCGCGCACCGCAATGAAGAGTGGCCCCCGCTTGCCACAACTAGAGAAAGCCCTCACACAGAAACGAAGACCCAAGAGAGCCATAAATAAATAAACAAATAAATTTAAAAAAAAAAAAAAAGAAAAGAAAAGTGAGGCTTAAAGGGATTATACCATTTGCCCAAATCACATAGCTGGTCAGTGGTAGAAGGGGATTTGAGTCCACACAGTCTAGGCCATGCACACCCTAAATACCATGCTGAATTACCAAGAGGCCAATTACTTCCTAAGGATAAATTCATAGAAGTAGAAATGTTGGTTCAAAGAGTATGCACAAATAGTCAATAAGCAGATAGTCATAAAATGTCATTCTGCGTTCTTCAACTTGAGGCAAGGATTAGAGAGTAAAAAGAACAGAGAATTTCTCAAATTTGAAAATAGCTCCTTTACACCAACAAGGGCACACAAAACCATTTTCTTGAGAATTCAAAATGAAAGCCAGGTTTCAAAATGAAAACTACTGCCAGTTTCCCTCCCACAAAGTAAAAATAGAATGTAGTTTATCCCTGAAGAAACTCTCTAATCACTTTAAAATGTTAATTCCACAACAATTAGAGATGAAAAACTGAATATAACTCTATAGAATATGAGCCATAGGTAAAAGGTATTTTTATCTAAATGTAAAGGACAAATCATGTGATTTTTAATTATTCATAAAGGATAAATCATGTAATGTAAGCATCTTTCACAATTACCTATTGCTACTAGCAATATTTGAATAATAGAATACTTTCTGAAAAACCTTCACATTCATTAAATCCTCACAATCATCTTACTATGTAGGAAAGTAGAGATGAAATTTAGAGTACTCTTATTTTTCAAAAATTTTTTACAACTAAAATTAAGAAACATTTTATATCACAATAATATATATACAAATACACAAGCATTTAAAACAAAAAAGTTTATAAAAATACGTACTCATTATATACAATGCACTCTGATATTTTGTACACTATTCTATGGGTTTGTTTGTTTTTTTAATGCTGTTCTACTACATAGAATTCACATCCAACATGTAGTTTCTGAAACAATGGCTTAGGGACTACTAAGTTGGAACCAAGGCTCTTGTATAACAAACATCCAGGAATACACAGGCAGAAGTCAAACAGATATTCTAGTCTTGAGTTTAGGAGATAGATCTGAGATGAAGATAAGAATTGAAAATCCTCAGCATATGGGTGATCCATGAAGTGGTATGATGTGATCAAAGAGAAGATTTGATATATCTGTAATACCTAAGTCCTTCTTGGCATCCTGTCCCAAGGATGTTGTTATTTTTCAATCCGTTCAAATGTCAGAGCAGGACTCATTTTTAGTTCTTTCTGCCTTTGAATCTTGGAGTGCTATATATTGCTTTCCTCAGTTAAACTACACGTAGTAATATTTAAATTCTCAAAAAACAGTTTAATTTGAGCTCTCCGTTTCTATTTCCTAACTCTTTCTCATTGCTAACCATTACCTAATCTTTTTTCCCCTTCATTAAAAGCTTACTGACAAAAGCACACCACAGGATTCAGTAAAAAAAAAAAAAAAAAAGACTGCAAGAGAATTTAGCTTTCAAATATCCATGGTCTACAGTTGAACTCAAGACATGTTCAACAAGTACCTGCAGATTCCTCACTGATGTTAAAGAGCTTCTTGGTTTTGTTTAAGGTTCTGTTTTAAGAACTTCTGAAGGACATTAGCATTCTATAATTTTATAACAAAAAAGTTTCAGTGTTTTAACTTTTATTCTTTGGATTCATTTCATTTTGCTAAACAAAAGCTAAAAGAGTAACTTTTTCATCTTTCACCATTTCTACAATCTCAACCCCATCACAAAAATACTGAATCCTCCTTCTCTTAAGAAAATGACAAGGGCCTTCTGTAGCCTCAGAAGTAACTTGTTTCTTGCATTTCAGAATGATATAATAGTGCTTATCCTAATTATAGGTTGTAAAGATCTATCACAAATAGTTTTGCATAAAAAAATCTTCCTATCTTTTGAGAGAAGAAATGGCTAGACAGCAACATATGATCATCCTAGCTCAACTTACACAATGTTCTGATTTTTTGTAGTTTTCAAAATGAAACAAAACAAAATAGATACTTAGTAGGAAGTAAGTGTTACCCATCACTTTAAGTTTCATGTTTTCATATCTATGAGTATGACAGGCATTACTGCCATTTATCAATGCGAAAACAGGCCCAGAAAGGCAGAGTGATTTATCAGAATGGATACAACTAGGTCAACAAACCACCAAGTTACCTGAGCTTGGTGATGTTTCCACTGGTGAAAAAAGAACATAATAATGAAAAGATAATAAACTATCCACGAAATTACTTAAGCAATTCATCCATGAGACTTTTTTTCAATCAGGGAAACATTTCATTATTTAGCTGAATTAAGGAAGGATAAGGGAATAAATAATTAAATCTCAAAGAAACCCAACTGTTCCTTATGAAAGTAATAAAACCAAAATCAATGGGAATTTGTAATGTTCTGTGTTTTAGAAGTTAGGTGACACTTTGGCCATAATGACCATGTGACAGGTTCAGAATTCTTCAGTGCTTTATGTGACACCTACTTTCGGTGCCTCCTTCAAAGGTGACATTAGATTTCTATTTTCAAATCATTGGAAACACAAATTTTCATTTTTGCAAAGTAGACCTGATCATTCCACTAACATATACAATGTTAACAATAAGCTATTCCTTATGGGAGCTTCAAAACAGAAGTGAAATTTGAAGACTTTTGAGAAGGTTTGGAGTTCCCAGAACGTCAATGGACTACGTCTGTTCAGCCAGAGGATAAGAGACTCGAGAAGTGTTCATTGCAGTTTTCAAACAACCAAAGAAGTTAAAAAATATGCCACAGTTTCATTTTCACTGAGAAGAGGTATAAAAAGGAAAGGGTTTATACTAAGCTGAAAGAATTCAAACTACACATCAATTAGCAAGAACCCCCTGCCTACAGAGAGACACAGTAAGTGGGACTACTTCTCTGGAGGCTTTTGAGGAAAAGCAAACAAGCTGACTTTGTGAATTGCTGAAAGGTAGATACAGATTCACGCACATACAAGTGATGCCCTTTCCTACATGAAGAGTCCCAAACTGCTATAGCATTTTTATGAGTACTTTCGCTTTTATGCTTAGAAAGTCCTTCACCCATCCCAACATCAGATAAATATCAACTATTTTATTTTATTTTATTTTATTTATTTATTTTTTTTTGCGGTACGTGGGCCCCTCCCGTTGCGGAGCACAGGCTCCAGACTCGCAGGCCCAGCCGCTGCGCGGCACGTGGGATCCTCCCGGAACGGGGCACGAACCCGTGTCCCCCGCATCGGCAGGCGGACTCTCAACCACTGCGCCACCAGGGAAGCCCAAGTATCAACTATGTTAGATTTGTATTTTTAAAATTTAATTCTCTAATGCGGCTGGAATTAATCCTGCTGAATAGTATGAGAAAGGTCTTAATTTTTTTCCCAAGTTTTGTCAATTATCCTAGTGATTACTAGTCTACTTATAAATAATTTATGTGTTTAGTTACAGCCAGTGAATACCTAGGCATTTGCCTAAATTTCCATCTTTAAGAACTACCTAACTCACTTTATTCCAATAATCTTGACATAACAGTAGTCATTCCATTTGGAGATGATTCAGTATCTTTACCTTGGCCCACCTGCAACTTCAAAAGCTTGGGCCATAAGCCCTGGGCCCTGAGAGCAGAGAGCACCACCAGCAAGAACTTCAGACTAACATGGGCAAGAGCTCTCTGTCTGGTCAAGTGCACCAAGTAGGCACTCTCTGAAAAAAGGAATTGTTTTCCCCTAAGGATTACCATGGGATAAGGACCCTGAGATAACCTGAAGTGCATGAGGGCAAAGAGGTTACAAAGCAAGATGGCACACAGCTCCAGAGGATCTCCTAGAAATCACTATACAAAAGAACCAAAGAATGGAAAACCTAACATTATGGATATTTCTAGGTTAAAAAACATAGGAGGAGATCTCAGCCTTTGAGTTACATGATCCAATGTATAACCAGTCTAGTGAATTTCAATGGCATTTTCTACATTTTACATCTAGGAGAAAGCAAACAGCAAAGACCTAATGTGTCAGCCTTCCAGCCTATTAGCACATAAACCAGGAGCCACAAACTCACCTGCCTATAGGAGCAGAAACCAAAAATATAAACTCTTACGTGAATTTCCTATTTCTTAAAGTTTGGCAATTAATTAAATTTTCTTTTTAAAACACACAAGTTAAACCAGATGTATTCATGAGCCAGATTTGGCCCATAGATCACCAGTCTAGGATCTCAGATATTAACATCATATAACACACAAGCCAGCCAATTTTCCAAAACACTCTTCCCTGCTCCCATGCCCCTTTGTGCTTCCTTTCTGCCTTCTCTTTTCCTCAGTATGCCAACTTATTGCATGCTACACAGCTCAGTGGATTCTAGGGTGCATGTGAAGTGTGTGTAAAGGCTGCTATACTATCTCACTCACCCTATTCAAGAGTCAGCCGAACTCTGATCTTAATATAAGGACCTGCCATTTTGGAAATGAAGATTTATTACTAGTCAGTTATGTTGTTAGGTCAGACTGCTGAGACGAAGTATAGTATAAATAAAGGGTAAGTCTTAAACCTCCAAAAATGTCTTTTTTTTTTTTTTCATTTTTTTCTTTAAGAACACTTGGATATCCTGTTTCACCTATCAATGACTGTTCTCAGGGTCACAGTTTTGGCATAAAGCCAGAATTATTTCATGCAAGAAGCAAAGGAATAACCCTCAAAAGAAATTCATTAACTAAACTAAAAACGATTTCCATTGAAATTGCTGCAGAATTAGCTTCTACAACAAAGTAGACTGATTACCTACTTTAAAGCATTTTATCTAAGGGGATCCTATTCCAATCAAAGTAAGTCAAAAGGTTTAAGGAATGACTAATTCCTCCTGGGATTCAACTTATGTATCTAGTTTGCACAGACGTAGATGAGATACACTTTCCCACAGATTCTAACGGGATTGCTATATTAGATAATCTTTGTTATTCGTATAAACAAATTATGGTCCTCCATAACCTAGAAGACTTTCTTCTTTCACTATGTAAAGTTCTAAAAACTATGGTTTTCAAGGCAGGGTGTCTGAAATATATTCACTTGAGAAGGACTGATCAGGGAAGGTTAATATATGTCACCATCTATACACATTAGTCTATTATTGCTGACACCTAAGAATAATAAATTCTCCATTCTATCCATCCTTTTCCACCTCAAAGCCTCTACTGAAAATATTTTAGCTGATGGCTGACTCTAACATAATTTGGAAACAACCAGCTTTAATTCCTAGATGAGATCAAAATGAACAATTGGGGGTAGAACAGACCAGTGACATCACAAATGTAACTGATGCAAATTGGAACTCATACATTTTTAAACACCTTCCATTTGATTTCCTAGAAGCCAGTGCTCAAATGAGAATTTCTTCAGTCAGCTTCCACTGAGCTTCCAACTGACTCTACCCAGAAAGGCTCTCATTCAGATTCCACAGAGAAATCAAAAGCTTTAGAGACAAGCAAAAGCTAAGAGAATTCAGAACCACCAGACCAGTTTTGCAACAAATGCTAAAGGAACTTCTCTAAGTGGAAAAGGAAAGGTCACAACTAGAAACAAGAAAATAACAAATGGAAAAGCTCACTGGTAAAGGCAAACATACAGTAAAGGTTGGAAATCATCTGCACACAAATATGATATCAAAACCAGCAACTGCAAGAAGAAGAGAACACAAATGCAGGATATTGGAAATGCACTTGAAATTAAAAGACCAGCAACTTAAAACAATCTTGTTTATATATAGACTGCTATATCAAAACCTCATGGTAACGACAAACCGAAAATCTACGATACAAATGAGAAAGAAAAAGGAATCCAAACACAACACTAAAGTTAGTTATCAAATCACAAGAGAATAAAAGAGGAAGGGAAGAAAAAACACCTACAAAAACAAATCCAAAACAATTAACAAAATGGCAGTAAGAACATGCATATCAATAATTACCTTAAATGTAAATGGATTAAATGCTCCAACCAAAAGATACAGTCTGGCTGATTAAATGCTCCAACCAAAAGATACAGACTGGCTGAATGGATATAAAAACAAGACCCATAAATATCATGTCTACAGGAGAACCACTTCAGATCTAGAGACATACAGACTGAAAATGAGGGGATGGAAAAAGGTATTCCATGCAAATGGAAATCAAAAGAAAGCTGGAGTAGCAATACTCATATCAGACTGTTATAACAGACAAAGGACACTACATAATGATCAAGGAATCAATCCAAGAAGAAGGTATAACAATTGTAAATATATACACACCCAACATAGGCGCACCTCAATATATAAGGCAAATACTAACAGCCGTAAAAGGAGAAATCAACAGTAACACAATAATAGTGGGGGACTTTAACACCAAACTTTAATCAATGGACCATCCAGATGGTCCATCCATTTCTATCAGATCATCCAGATAGAAAATCATAAGGAAACACAGGCCTTAAATGACACATTAGACCAGATGGACTTAATTAATATTTATAAAGCATTCCAGCCAAAACCAGCAGAATACACATTCTTCTCAAGTGCACATGGAACATTCTCCAGGATTGATCACATGCTGGGAAACAAAGCAAGCCTCAGTAAATTTAAGAAAACTGAAATCATATCAAGCAACTTTTCCAACCATAACACTACGAGATTAGAAATCAACCACACACACACACACACAAAAAGGTGAAAAACAAACACATGGAGGCTAAACAATATGCTACTAAACAACCAATGCATGACTGAAGAAATCAAAAGGGGAAATCAAAAAATACCTGGAGACATATAAAAATGAAAACACGAAAATCTAAAACCTATGGGATGCAGCAAAAGCAGTTCTAAGGGGGAAGTTCATAGCAGTACAATCTTACATCAGGAAACAAGAAAAATCACAAATAAACAACCTAAGCTTGCACCTAAAGCAACTAGAGAAAGAACAAACAAAACCCACAGTTAGTAGAAGGAAAGAAATCATAAAGATCAGAGCAGAAGTAAACAAAATACAAATGAAGAAAATAGAAAAGATCAATGAAACTAAAAGCTGGTTCTTTGTAAAGATAAACAACATTAACAAACCTTTAGACAGACAGATTAAGAAAAAGAGGGAGAGGACTCAAATCAATAAAATTAGAAATGAAAAAGGAGAAGTTACGATGGACACCACAGAAATACAAAGGATCATAAGAGACTACTACAAGCAACTATATGCCAATAAAAAGGACAACCAAGAAGAAATGGACAAATTCTTAGAAAGGTACAATCTCCCAAGAGTGAGCCAGGAAGAAACAGAAAATATGAACAGACCTATCACAAGTATTGAAACTGAAACTGTGATTTAAAAAAAAACTCTCAACAGCAGGACAGGAATAAAGACGCAGACATAGAGAATGGACTTGAGGACACGGGGAGGGGGAAGGGTAAGCTGGGACAAAGAGACAGAGTGGCATGGACATAATATACACTACCAAATGTAAAACAGATAGCTAGTGGGAAGCAGCCACATAGCACAGAGAGGTCAGCTCGGTGCTTTGTGTCCACCTAGAAGGGCAGGATAGGGAGGAGGGAGAGGCAAGAGGGAGGAGATATGGGGATGTATGTATATGTATAGCTGATTCACTTTGTTATACAGCAGAAACTAACACACCATTGTAAAGCAATTATACTCCAATAAAGATGTTAAAAAAAAAACTCCCAACAAACAAAAGTCCAGGACCAGTTGGCTTCACAAGCAAATTCCATCGAACATTTAGAGAAGAGTTAACACCTAACCTTCTGAACTATTCCAAACATTGCTGAGGAAGGAACACTCCCAAAATCATTCTATGAGGCCACCCTCACCCTGATACCAAAACCAGACAAAGATACCACACAAAAAGAAAATCACAGGCCAATATCATTGATGAACATAGATGCAAAAATCCTCAGCAAAATACTAGCAAACCAAATCCAACACTGCATAGCAATGATCATACACTATGATCAAGTCGGATTTATCCCAGGGATGTAAAGATTTTTCAATATCCGCAAATCAATCAGTGTTATACACCACATCAACAAACTGAAGAATAAAAACTATATGATCATCCCAATAGATGCAGAAGAAGCTTTTGACAAAATTCAATGCCCATTTATGATAAAAAAAAAAACAAAAAAAACTCTCCAGAGAGTGGGCATAGAGGGAACATACCTCAACATAATAAAGGCCATATATGACAAACTTACAGCTAACATCATAGTCAACAGTGAAAAGCTGAAAGCACGTCCTCTAAGATCATGTACAAGACAAGGATGTCCACCCTTGCCACTTTTATTCAACATAGTTTTGGAAGTCCTAGCAGAAGCAATCAGAGACGAAAAAGAAATAAAAGGAATCCAAATTAGAAAAGAAGAAGTAAAACTGTCACTGTTTGCAGATGACATAATACTATACATAGAAAATCCTAAAGGTGCCACCAGAAAACTACTAGAGCTCATCAATGAATCTGGTAAAGGTACAGGATACAAAATTAATACACAGAATACTGTTGCATTTCTATACACTAACTACAAATGATCAGAAAGAGAAATTAAAGAAACAATCCCATTTACCATCACATCAAAAAGAAGCCAGATAAGAAGTACACACTGTATGTATTCCACTTGTATGAAACTCTTATAAAGAAAACCTACCCAGCAAGGATCTCATTCAGATTTGATGGAGAAATTAAAACCTTTACAGACAAGCAAAAGCTGAGAGAGTACAGCACCACCAAACCAGCT
>NC_041221.1:64383522-64401100 GCF_002837175.3 Physeter macrocephalus
AAGAGATATGGGAACATATGTATATGTATAACTGATTCACTTTGTTGTAAAGGAGAAACTAACACACTATTGTAAAACAGTTATACTCCAATAAAGATGTTAAAAATAAAAAAATAAAAAAATAAAGAAATATAATAAAGTATCAATTGTGATATATTGCTGATAGATGTGTTTGAAAATTTGCACAATAACACTTTGGAAGAAAAAAAAAAAAGATTAAAATACCTTGGAATTAACCTACCTAAGGAGACAAAAGACCTGTACTCTGGAAACTGTAAGACACTGATGAAAGAAATCGAAGATGACACAAACAGATGCAAAGATATACCATGTTCCTGGATTGGAAGAACCAATATTGTCAAAATGACTATACTACCCAAGGTAATCTACAGATTCAGTGCAATCCCTATCTAACTACAAGTGGCATTTTTCACAGAACTAGAACAAAAACTTTCACAATTTGTATGGAAACACAAAAGACCCCCAATAGCCAAAGCAATCTTGAGAATAGAAAACGGAGCTGGAGGAATCAGGCTCCCTGTCTTCAAACTATACTACAAAGCTACAGTAATCAAGACAGTATGGTATTGGCAGAAAAACAGAAATATAGATCAATGAAACAGGATAGAAAGCCAAGAAATAAACCCACGTACCTATGGTTAATTAATCTATGACAAAGGAGGCAAGACTATACACTGGAGAAAAGACAGTCTCTTCAATAAATGGTACTGGGAAAACTGGACAGCTACATGTCAAAAAATGAAATTAGAACATTCTTTAACACCAAACACAAAAATAAACTTAAAATGAGTTAAAGACCTAAATGTAAGGCCAGATACTATTAAACTCTTAGAGGAAAACACAGGCAGAACACTCTTTGACATAAATCACAGAAAGATCTTTTTTGATCCATCTCCTAGAGTAATGGAAATAAAAACAAAAACAAATGGGACCTAATTAAACTTAAAAGCTTTTGCACAGCAAAGGAAACCTTAAACAAGATGAAAAGACAACCCACAGAATGAGAGAAAATATTTGCAAATGATACGACCAACAAGCAAGTAATCTCCCAAATTTACAAACAGCTCATGTGGCTCAATATAAAAAAACAAACAACAACAACACACAATCAAAAAATGGGCAGAACACCTAATAGACACTTCTCCAAAGAAGACAGAGGTGGCCAAGAGGCACACGAACAGATAATCAACATCACTAATTATTAGAGAAATGAAAATCAAAACTACAATGAGATATCACCTCACACCAGTCAGAATGGCCATCATCAAAAAATCTACAAACAATAAATGCTGGAGAGGGTGTGGAGAAAAGGGAATCCTCCTACACTGTTGGTGGGAATGTAAATTGATACAGCCACTGTGGAGAGCAGTATGGAGGTTCCTTAAGAAAGTAAAAATAGACCCACCTCACGATTCAACAATTCCACTCCTGGGCATATATCCAGAACAAAACATGGATCAAAAGGATACATGCACCCCAATGTTCACTGTAGCGCTGTTTACAATAGCCAAGACATGGAAGCAACGTACATGTCCACCAACAGATGAATGGATAAAGAAGTGGTACATATGTACAAAAGAATATTACTCAGCCATCAAAATAAATGAAATAATGTCATTTGCAGCAACATGGATGGACCTGGAGATTATCATACTAAGTGAAGTAAGTCAGACACAGAAAGACAAATAACATATGATATTGCTTATATGTGGAATCTAAAAAAATTGATACAAGTGAACTTATTACAAAACAGAAACAGACTCACAGACTTAGAGAATGAACTTATGGTTGCCAGAGGGGAAGGTTGGGAGGGAGGGATAGATAGGGAGTTGGGGATTGACATGTACACACTGCTATATTTAAAATAGATAACCAACAAGGATCTACTGTACAGCACAGGGAACTCTGCTCAGTACTCTGTAATAACCTAAATGGGAAAAAGAATAGATACATGTATAACTGAATCACTTTGCTGTTCACCAGAAACTAACACAACATTGTTAATCAACTATACTCCAATAAAAAATTAAAATTTTTTAAAAATTGGAATTCGTTTTTTTTAAGTTCCAAGTTCTTTTGTTTCTAAATTCTACCATAAAACATTATGAAAATGGAAAATGAGAAGAAAATCTAAGAAGTGGTTTTTAATCCTGTCTTTAGAATTTGTCTTTTACCAGTCACATAATGGCATTAAGTGGCTATAATGAGAACCTACTCGATTAGTCTCTATGCATCTTAAATAACAGCAAGTAGTCATCATTAGGCATGATATTCACAAGGACATAAGCCCCCAATTCTCCTTGGTGGAAAACAAAATACCAAGAAGACCCAGTGGTCTCAAAACACAGTACTAGGTCTAATCCGTTCATCTGTTCTCAATATTGGTCTCTCTGAGAACAAACTCACTCTTATGTACATGAATTATAATTGTTCCATTTTGCTTCTTATTATGAGAAATCCTATGAAATCTTAAAATTGAAGTATTGTGCTAAGAGATCAGGTACATTATTCACATATTGCTGATACTTTATTTTGTTAGGTTACTATAGCTGCATCCCTACTTTCCGACAAGAAAATAAGATAGTAGAAAGGGAAGAGACGGGGAAGGAGGAATGGGAAGGCGAAGACTGCTAAGCCCACAACACTCAAAACCAAGAGGATGCTAATTCCTACAAATTTACATAACAGAGTATGATACCCACACAGTGATTTGGTCACTAAAGCAAACTTTTGGACAAGAAAACAATAATACTTATTGAACAATCACAACATCAACAGAAGACTCTGATTTCCAAGAAGAAAGGAACAATATCAGAAAAACCTATACCAATAATATTGATTTCTTTTTCCTTTTTACCATGTTTCTTTGACAGTGTAAATTCTGAAATATAAGTCTATGTGAGAAGTAGCAACAAGTTTTAGAAAACAGTAGTTACTATATTTTACATGTCACAGATAATAGTCCTACAAAAACCTGTTCCTTCTATAAAAAGAAATAAGATTTCTATATGAAAATATCTCTCTCACACTTGACTATTCATAAAGTCATATCCAGAGTAGTAGATTTACTCATGAAGAGTAAATGTCAAATTTACATTCTTCTCTACCAATAAAGTCATACTTTTTTGTACAGAAATGACATAGAACATATTATTCCTCCCTAAGAAATAAAAACTATTGGTCCTTGTTTAGGTTTCATAACAGAGCTTAACTATTTTCTTTTCCTCCTTTATAGAGCAGGACTCCAACTAGGCAAGCATCCCATCTGTTTTTATTTCAAAAAAGCTATGGAAGTTGGACTAATGGAAATCTCAAGATAGTGAAAAATGAAATGATTCCATATCAGTAGTGAAGATATAGGCTCATTATATTCCAACTTACCTAATACACTGACAAAGGCATCAAAAAGGTGAAAAGTAAGCAAAGGCTCTTTCAAGTGACCATAGTAATCAGCTATAGTTTTAAAGACATCTTTTTCAAATCCTAAATACATAGGCTGCTTCAAATCCGAACAATTAGGCCCTGTTAAAAAAGGGAAAGAGAAAGAAAGAGAAACATTAATGGGGCAATCATCTCTAAGTATTAGTCTCTGTGCACAGGTATGGTGTGTACAGATACTTAAGATCAGAAAAGTTTTCAAGGAGAAAACTGATACAATACATTTTGCTTATATAAATATACTTTATGTCTAAATTGAAATCTATTATAAAACAATGAGGAAAATCACTGGCTTACTTCCATTTTCAAAGAAACCTACTCTTTCTTTTATGACCTTCTGAAAGGCATTTTTATTAAATGTAAATGGTGATAATTCTCTTTGAAACAGTCAATATTTCTCCTAGTCTTTTTTCGCCACGCGGAATACGGGATCTTAGTTCCCCGACCAGGGATGGAACCCATGTTCCCTGCAGTGAAAGCGCCCAGTCTTAACCACTGTACCGCCAGGGAAGTCCAGATATTTTCCTAGTCTTGACACAGTCAACCAACATAGTAGTTACCTCATATACGTAATAGATAAGCTATAATGCAATTTTTTGATCTTTTCATTATTTCATCATTGCTATATTATAAAATTCAAGAATCAGAGTTGAGTGAAATAATTTCTGCCTCTAAACTATTTTATACTAATAAGAATGTATACTCTTTTTCCTAAAGATATTCTGAAAAGGAGATTTTACATTGTGTCTTAAATTCATTCTGATTATAAAACTCTCCATTTGATCACCAACCATCAAAAGACAGTTTATAAAAAACTTAAAAAAAAAAATTTTAAAGCTGCTCAAACAAAGACTATGGGAGACTGGATAAAATGACCTCTAAATTCCTATTGAATTCTTTGATCTAAGAGTCTAGGTTTTATTTACCCAACAATGCTTTTGAGTGTGATTAGTAGCATTGAATGAATTTTTATTAAACAAAATTATAATAGAAAATAACACCAAAGCAGAAAAAAACTGATGTTTCTGCTAAAAACAAGTTTAAAAATAAAAAAGATAGTTTATCAAGCAGAGTCATATTACAAAGTAACTCTAAGAAATCTGGAACAACCTAGGAACCAAGAAGCCTGGAACAAGTGAGGCAGAGATCCCCTTGTATCAGGGACCAAAGAGAAACAAGAAACTCTTAGCTCTCTATAGAGCTGGCAGCAAATGCCCCCAACAATCCATACACAGATGGCAAGATTTACATGGCCAAGTGGAGAGAAGAACTGGATCTGCCCATGCCTGAGGAAAATGGTAAGTGGTCCACGAGGAGCTGCTTGGCCAGCCTTGTCTATTTCCATCACAGTGTGGAAGAAAGGGACGCAAATGGATTGGCCATTTCTGGGCCAGCAGAACACAAGACTAACAACTGTACTGGAACAGATCTCTACTCTCAGGACAGCCGGAGAAGCCAGTAAAAATTGAAATGAAGTTCTTCCTACAGAATCACTGTAACTAAAGAGAAAGTATCAAACAAAAAAGAACAGTTAAGTATTGTGGGCCTTCACATTTCAAGGCCATTGGGACATTGTGGAAACAGCTTTTTGTTGGTCTCCTTTAAAATTCTCTTACCTTTTAATGTTCTAAAATTGACTAAAATAATGAAAATTATTAAATATCTATATGTGTGGTACCTCGTTAATCTAGCAGCAAACATAGCCATTTTTACTTGCTTCCTCCTCTATAATATCCCAAGCTTAGTCAGTTGAAATAGTGGGATATGTCTCAGCAAGCAATACACATTGCCTTGAATTACTCCCTCCAAGAATAATATGCAGTTCATTCTAAGCAGTTGTACCCCTTTGTGAACACTTCATCATTCTTGGTAAAAAATATGCAAAAACAAGCCAAAAAAAGGTTTCCCTAAAAATGCCAGTGCATGGCAAGCCCCATGAGAGGAGGCCATAGTTCTAAGATCTTTTGTCTCTCTATCATGTTCAATTTCAGAATATTTTTTTAATCTAGTTTTTATAAATGTTATTCCTGAAAGACTTTGGAAAAGAACTGTTTACATCCACTTTTTATTGGATTCTTGCAATCTACGTGCACAAGGAAGAAAAACAGTTAACCTGGTTTTGTATTTATTTAGCATCAGTCCGTCATTCTGTGGCCCACCATGAGGCTGGCCAACAACGAAAGCACCCAGGCCAATGGTCTGCAATAAATGCAGATGGGCCCAAAGGGAAGAGATGAGCAGTAAAACTACAGAAAAAGAGGCACAGGGCCTTCAAAATCTCATATAACCAGCCTATCCTTTCTGTTCCCTATTAGACGACTATAATAGGAACCTAGACTCATTAAGGATAAGAAGGATAAGGAACAGACCATGACTTTTTTTTTTTTTTTTTTGGGATGCGCGGGTCTCCCTCTGCCGTGGCCTCGATTTCCTGAAAAGTCTTTTTTTTTTTTTTTTTTTTGTGGTATGCGGGCCTCCCTCTGCCGTGGCCTCTCCCGTTGCGGAGCACAGGCTCCGGACGCGCAGGCCCAGCGGCCATGGCCCACGGGCCCAGCCGCTCCGCGGCATGTGGGATCCTCCCAGACCGGGGCGCGAACCCGGTTCCCCCGCACCGGCAGGCGGACGCGCAACCACTGCACCACCAGGGAAGCCCCAGACCATGACTTTGATAAGACTCAAAGTAAATTTGGGAAGGCCAATGAGAATTTGGAAAAACTAATAATTTTATAAAACTATTCAAAAGGCTGACCTCACCCTTTGGCCACCTTTTTTTCTTTGACATGTAAACAAGCATGTTTATGGATGTGCCAACCATCTGTAAAGCACTGCACTTGATACGTGTGAGAGGTGTCCCTGTTCCCAAGAATTTCCACCTAACATAACATTAATGTGGAGAACATTACTAAGTCGATCCTCACATCTTTCCTCTCCACTGATAATTCCAGTTACTCTAACCTTTCTGCAGAAGTTTTGTGGCATTATGTATAAATATCTTGCTTGAGGGAAAATTATATTCTTCATTACATTTTGATCACCATTGAGAATTCAACATCATAATCACACATTAATACACACTTTACAACGTATTATAGCCTAGACTTGTTATACTGGCTTCCTCTGTTCATTCCCAGTTGATCAATTTCCAAAATCCTTGGTTTTCCAAAAATTCATAAATGGGTCATTTAACCCATTTATACCTTCTATTTTGTCATTCCGGCCAAAGATATAATTTAGATTAATTTACTTCAAATGACTGAGCAAGAATAAAAAGCACTCCCCCAAACTAAAAACCAAAGGACTCTACATCTCAGAGGGGTTCCAAAACATGATCCAAAAACCTATGAAAATCTTAATAGTTAAACACAGAGAACTTTGGGCTTCTCACAAACTAACATTGCTATTTATATTTAGGATGTAGTATATAATCATTTTCTACATATTACCACTGAGATCACCCACAGTGAGCTGAACAGTTATTTTAAGTTTCATTCTATAATCAAACAAAACTAACTTCAGTGAAATTAATAATTCAGAGGCTACTAATTCAAGAATTTATACACGTATCTCTGTATATGCTAGTCTTACCCCAAAGGGAAGAAAGAAACCACCTCTCTGAGGTGATCTTTGAGACTCAGGAGACCCTATAGAACAAATATCACCATTATCAGTCAGCTAAAATAACTAGAATTCTTCTCATTAAAATCACTTGTTTGGGTTAAGCCATTAACCATTAGAATCCCTTCTTTGGGTTAAGCCTTCTGAAAATCCCAGAAAAATAGTAGTGTTAATGAGATACCATAATAACTCATTTCTTCACAGTGCCTATGATATCCAGTGAAGGAGATTTCATATGCCTATGAAAAACTTCAGAGGGACCGCCCTGGTCCAGACCCCTCATTTTACAGCCAAATTGCTGAAACAGCCTTTTCTGTTTCTCTGCATGCATGTTCTTCTCCTTCCAAACCATGCTGCATACCAATTAGATTAGTTTTCTAAAACATTTCTCTCCAACTTAAACCAATGCCCTATAAAAAGCCAATGGGAAACAGGATCTGCTGAGTAAACTGAAGAGGTAAATATAAGGCATACTTAGGAATATATGTTTTAGGAATAAAAATTTAGGTTTTAGGAATAAAAACCTATAAACTGTTAACAGGCATTTACCTATTACAATATTGCATTCAATATTACTAATTATTCTTTCCTCTGATGAAGCATTCAGAAGCAGCGTATGGACCTTATCTGTAGTGTGATTATATCCACAAGCAAATGGAAGCACAAAACCCCTTTAAAAATACTCTGTAACTCAGCCCTTTCACTAAGTCACAAATTTATCATTAAAAGCACAGTAATCCCCAAACAATTAACTGCCAGTCTCAAAGGTCTCAAATCAATGTTCAGGGCATTGAGCAAAAAAATTTTCAAATTTAGGGCACTAATTTCTGTTAATTTCATAAAAATGGCAGGTACTTAGTACTTACAATTTGCCAAACACTTCATAGCTGACAGTACCCAGTGAGGAAGTTCTTCTGCAGAAAAAGGAAAATAAAAAGATGCTTTATTCCATTACATATAACTCAAGGGATTATATACACACTTGGTATCATAAGAATGATACTTGCCCAAGTAATATGAAACATACCTGCTAATCACAAATCACCTGCTTATGTATCAGAACATTTAAAAGATAATTTTTCCTTAGCAGCGATGTTACAGCACATGATTATATAAACCATAACTATAAATTTCTCTAAAGACAAGATACACTTGTATAAGTTTTAGGGAAAAGAAGAAATTTGATAGTTTGTTCCAAAGAAACACACTAACAAACAAATCAATTATCCTAAGAATTTTAGAAAGAGAAGAAAAAAACATAAAAAGCAAAAGTTTGAGTCATCAAATGCATTTATGAAACCAGTTCACCAGATACCTTAAAAAAAAAAAAAGTTAAACTCTGTATGTCCGATGTCCAATATAAGTATCATTTTACATGTTTCAATTTTCAAAATGTTTTAAGGCAAGAAAGTTCCACTGACATATCAATATAGGTTATTAGTATTAGGACAGCCTTAAAATAATAATCACTAGCATTGCTACAAAAAAACCCAGCTGAGCCATTTGGTACAGGGTCTCTTCCCCTGGCCCTGCCACAGACATCTGATGAGCAGGGCCAGCACTCATGCTTCCACTTCTCACCTTCTCCACTGTCTGTGAAACTGCAAAGACACTGGTTGGTTGACTTGTATTAGAGCTAATGAACCTGAGGCTTGTAAAGTGCTCTCTTCTTTCTGAAGAATGTACTTAATAAAAGACAACTGATCGGGGCTTCCCTGGTGGTGCAGTGGTTAAGAATCCGCCTGCCAATGCAGGGGACACAGGTTCAAGCCCTGGTCCGGGAAGATCCCACATGCCGCAGAGCAACTAAGCCCGTGCTTCACAACTACTGAGCCAATCCGCCTGCCAATGCAGGGGACACAGGTTCAAGCCCTGGTCCGGGAAGATCCCACATGCCGCAGAGCAACTAAGCCCGTGCCTCACAACTACTGAGCCTGCGCTCTAGAGCCCGTGAGCCACAACTACTGAGTCCATGTGCCACAACTACTGAAGCCCTCACACCTAGAGCCCATGCTCTGCAACAAGAGAAGCCACCGAAATGAAAAGCCTGCTCACCGCAACAAAGAGTAGCCCCCGCTCACCGCAACTAGAGAAAGCCGGCGCGCAGCAACAAAGACCCAACACAGCCAAAAATTTAAAATTAATTAAATAAATTTTTTTAAAAAAAGACAACTGATCATCCAACTGGTATCTGAAAGTATTCGTGTTTACTGTACTCAGAGAATGTGGAAGGATTTTAGATGTACTTCAAAGGCAACAATACCCCCCTCATTCTATGTAATTTAATTTTATATGTTGATATTAACCTGACAACTCATGAAGTCACAAATCTGTTTATTTCTGTTTCCTAATGTTCTTCATTCCTGATAGAGGGGCTTTAAAGGGGAAGTGTTTCAGGTTTCAAAGACACATTCTGCTCATGTCAGGAAACATGGCCTAGAAAAACCTCCTCCTCTCTCAGTGCTCAGGCTCCTTCTAGGCCAGGTTTGTTTGCTGCCCAGGAGCCTCCAGCCCTACATTTAATAATAATTTACAAAAGTACTATACCATCTTCCCACATCGAAATGTCATTCTAGCTCCAGCTAATTCCTAGGATCAAGTGTTTGAAGTAAAAGAAGAGTCCATCCAATTCTGGTCTATCCCTTATCCAGGGGAAGAAAATTTTTAAATCAGTTTGGGGATTCTGGCTCACTACAGTTACCAGGACCTTATTTTTCCTAATCAAAAACCAGGATAGGCGGCTGCTAAATGTCTTTTTTCCCAATTTTTAAACTGGTTTGGAGGAAAAAGTATAAAAAAATTAAAGCACCTTCAACATCTGGAAAGCTACCTTTATTAAAAAGGAAACAAAAATGACATAAACCAAGACTACCCCAGAAAATCTGACACAGAGACACCATAATGAAAAGGTCAGTGAGAGCTCTAAAAAAAATCAGTCAGACCCCAGGACCCACGTAAAAACTGACTCAAGCTTTGTTAGGCATTAAACTTACTCACTTCTCAGGGATTTTCTGGGGATGATAAAGAACCACTTAATGCCCTGTGTGGCTAACACTGAACTAGCATCTGGATGGATCTTGCTGAGGCTTTCACTCCTGGGTATTCATCTTTCTATGACATTTCCTGACTCCAAACAATTAGTTTAAAGGTCTCTGGAAGTGAGCTAAGGCTATACGTAATGAGGGGGTAAACACATGTAAGGTTTAGGGAAGGGTCAAATAGAAGCTGATGGACCTGTACAGCCAATGTACTGGGTCAACCGGGAACAAAATGGCTTTTATGCACTTACTTGACTTGTCATCAAGGATAACAACTCCCTGCTTGCTCACACTATATACATTATGGATGATGAACTTGGAGTTGACAAGCTTAACGTCTAAAACTTCTTCTAAGGAATCCAGGCCAAGGATTTTCTGTAAACTAAAAAAGATAAATAATGATTAAATTAATTAGTTACTCTTTAAAAGTCATTATCTGCCCAAGAACTGGCACTGTAAAAGATCAATCTTTAGGATGTGCTGTTTTCGTACATTTCACCCAATCTTTGTGGGGCAAAAAGGCTAGACATTGCATATATAAAACAAACTTAAAAGAGATCATTTTGTTATTAACATAGTACTTCACTAATTTAAAAACACAACACACTGAATGTCAAGAAAATGACTTTCTAAGTAAAATATTATAATAACAAAAACTAGCTTATCCAATGATGAGAAACTGCTGTGAGTACATCTTTTATAAGAATTAAAAAAAAAAAACTTGCTATGACACTGTTAACTTTAATTACCTATTGTACATCAAAGGTCTAGGAGACCAAATTTTCCATTACGTGTTTCATTAAGCTTAAGATTTCAGTGTAACTAGAAAGTTTAAAGATTTTTACATCACTAATTATTAGAGAAATACAAATCAAAACTATGAGTTATCACCTCACACTGGTCAGAATGGCTATCATCAAAAAGTCTGCAAATAATAAATGCTGGAGAGGGTGTGGAGAAAAGGGAACCCTCCTACACTGTTAGTGGGGCTATAAATTGGTGCAGCCACTATGGAAAACAGTCTGGAAGTTCCTTAAAAAACTGAAAATAGAGCTACCATATGATCCAGCAATCCTACTCCTGGGCATATATCCGGAAAAGATGAAAACTCTAATTCAAAAAGATATATGCACCCCAAGGTTCACTGCAGCACTATTTACAATAGCCCAGACATGCAAGCAACCTAAGTGTCCATCGACAGATGAATGGATAAAGATATGGTACATATACACAATGGAATATTACTCAGCCATAAGAAAGAATGAAATATTGCCATCTGCAGCAACATGGATGGACCTACAGATTATCATACTAAGTAAAGTGAGTGAGACAGAAAAAGACAAATATTATATGGTATCACTTATATGTGGAATCTAAAAACATAATACAAATCAACTTATTTACAGAACAGAAATAAACTCACAGACATAGAAACAAATTTATGGTTACCAAAGGGTAAAGGGGAGGGGGAGGGATAAATTAGGAGTATGGGATTAACAGATACACACCACTATATATAAAATAGATAAACATCAAGGATTTACTGTACAGCACATGGAACTATATTCAATATCTTGTAATAACCTATAATGGAAAAGAATCTGAAGCTGTACACCTGAAACTAACACAATATTGTAAATCAACTATAGTTAAATTTAAAAAAACAAAAATAAAAATAATTAAACATCAGGTAATTTTGGACCAGGGGCAAAAAAAAAAAAAGAACTTTTAAAGTTCTATTCTTAACTAGTATATAAATGACAATAGAAAATTCCCAGAATTCAGTTAAATTATGTTTGCTAAGCAGGATAGCTGCAAATAATGCAATCAAATTTGAGTTTTATACACAGTTTCAGAAAATTAAATATGCAGAGAGTAGTACAGAAGCAAAACAGAAAAAAAAAAGAAAAATACTTAAAGTTCTCATTAATACCAAATGCACGTACTATGATAATGTCATAGTCTTCCATATCTCTTCTACATTGGCCTCTGTCAGCTGTCTGCGGTAGACAAGTCGGCAAGCCGGCACCTCTCCAATAGCAATGCTGTGACGCTTGTACCACATCTCAGAATTCTAATTGGGGTGGGGGAGGAGAGTAAGACAGAAAGAGAGAGAATAAGTATTTCAATAGACAGAGGTATGATTTTATGAGAAATTTATTTGATTTGGTTATGTTAAACTTGTTTTAAAATAATAATTTGAAATATTAACTTCATTTGCATGGACTGCATAGTAATAAAGTATGCCTCAAAGATCAGGTCATATCATAAATGAATATTCAAGAATTGCAAAAGAACTATGGCAATAAGCATGACATTAGCTATTTTTCCCTGTGGGAGTTCCAACTAATCAGTGAAGTAGCAGTAAAATAAAATTTCATTAATTCAAATTAATTAATATCGAGGAATATCTATCCAAATTCACACACTGCCCAAATAAGTGATTGTTTAAAATAACATTAAAGTCTATTACTTTCAAGAATTCTCTGTTTTTTATAAGGAAAGATCAAATAAGTACAATGTTAGATAGAAGGCCCCAGATCTTAGGCATCTGAGGAAGGCAGGAAAAAAAAGAGCTCCACAAGGACAGCTGGAGATGGCCAGGAAGGAAAACTAAAGCCCAGAGAGGTTAAGTAATTTGCTCAAAGTCACACAGCTTTAGCACTTCAACATTCTTAGCACTTCCCTTCTCACATATAGGCTACTAGACAGAAATCTTAAAACTTCCTTTTGGTAATCACAGGGAGGAACTATTAACTTTTAAAGGCAAAACATATAAGAAATCACTTACAAAGCGTTTTTATAATAGTTTTTTACAGAAGTGTCATTATAGAAAAATCTTATTAATTGGAAAAAATGAACTGGAAAGTTGTTTTTTGACGTGGTTTTGGTTTCGTTTTTGGAGAATTACTGAACTACAAAAGAAACTTGAAGGTCACATGGATTTGTGACTTTTTTTTTTTTTAAGTATCCAAATTAGGTGTTCTCTTTTAAAGGCAGGAATATCAGTTGTTGCATTTGCCTAGCAAATTCACTTCTAAGAGTTATCTTAAAGAAATAACTAGAAAATGGCGGACCTGGCAAACGAAGTCCTCTGCAGAGCAAAAAGACTTGTCGGATTCGGGAAAGGAGCCTCGCGGGGAGGCTGAGACCCCCCCCACCATGGCACGGGTCACCCCGAGTCAGCTGATGAGCATGCCCTAGAGCTTCCTGCCCCCGCTAGCGCTTCAGCCAGTGCTCCTGAAGCCCAGCTTCTTCCTTTTCCACGAGAACTGGCAGGGGAAAAGGTATCTACCGCAGATTGCTTTGCAAGACCGGTTGTGTTTGGACTGTGGTTGGGCTGTGAACTGCTTGTCTTCAATCAAAGCAGCAGGAAGAAGAGACTCTTCCTTTGAATCCAGAGGGAATCCCTTGAGCCCTTTATCTTTGTATTCAGAAGGCTTTTGAAGATTATAGGTAGAGAAGATTGTGAGCTCGCCAGAACAAGAAAAAAAAAAAAAAAGAAAGAAAGAAATATTTATCTGTAAAGATACTGTTCATTGCATTGTTTACACGCATACTGAAAAAGCTGAAAACATGGTATATATCTAACAGTAAAGAACTGGATAAATAAACCATAATCCTTTATAGACATGATGCAGATATTTAAAATGATGTTGAATGTTGAATAACATGAAAAAATGGACACAATACACTGTTCTAAGTGAAGGATATAGGCTACCAAAACAAAACAGCACGATCTCATTTTGTTGTTAAAAACATGCGTGGAAAAAATAAAACGCAACAAAAATGTTAATATTAATTCTCTCTGGATGATATTATGAGTAACTTTTTTTTCTTTTGTCTCTACCTGTGAACAATTCTGTTAATAACAGCAATAGCAGTTAACAGTTTCTGAAAACCTGTGTGTCAGGCACCTTCTAAATACTTTATAGATAGGAAGTCACTTGATTCTCATAATGACCTTACCCCAGGGGGGTGTTTTCATTCCACTTTCACCAAAAAGAAAACTTAGACACAGACACAGTGAATAAAACAGAGAAACAAGATCGCACAGCTAGTAAATGAAGGAGCCAAGATTCAAATCCAGCAGTCTGTCTTCAGAGCTCACACTTGTACTCTCCACATTACACTGCCCCTCAGCAAACACAACAAATCACTTTATTTGCTTCACTTCATTTTATTTTATAAAATGGCTAGGCAAGAGAGAGGATAGGACAGAACAAAAACAAAAACGAACAAGCAAAGTGGAGGCAGAGATACAAAGAGGGCAAGTAAAATAGAAGAAATGAATACGAGCTCAGGTCCTTTAAGAAAGATGGACTGTTTCTCTATTGACTACTAACCTCATCAACCTAAAACCTGCATAAGGCCCAACCGGGGAAACAGATCCTGCTATGCCATTCTTCCTCTGGACAGTCCTCTTCCTCCGGACAGCCCAAGCTTTAGAGGAACTGTAGCAAGTGAGGAGCTCAAACCTCCACCACTTGATTTAGGGGGAAGTACAAGAAAATGCAAGAGCAACATTATCAGAAATATACATACAGACGACCAGCGACATGACAAGCTGTGGGGGAAATGTTTGATGAATCTGAGATACTGGTATACCACCACTTCAGGGCTGATGAAAAATTAGAAACTGAAAACAGAAGAGAGAAGAGAGACGACACTATCTTCTTCATTGGTGCATGAAAGTGTGCTAATGAGCAGCTGGTCTTCCTAAAGGTTCACAGAACCAAAAAGAACAAAAAAGGGAAGTTATTATATCGATGACATAAATACACATTAATTTAACATGGGATTTTACCTCTTTTGTATAAACAATACTGGATGACATTATAATGAAAAAACGTCTGTTGAATAACCACTCTACTGATGGGGTCATATTAGGTGTTTAAACACAAATGTTAAAAAAAATGAACCTGATTTCATGGAGCTGATATTTTAACTTTCTTAAGTACAGGAACTATCAGCTAGACCTTAATTAAGTTCTCCTCATTAGTAATGAATTAAATAGTCCTCAAATATCCTTTGTGCTCACTCTTTCAGAGTAGTTCCACTTTGTTTTCTAATAATCTATCATCGTACTGAATACTTCACTAGACTATGAGCCCTTTTGGAGGAAAAACCGTATTACATACAACTGCATCTGTAGAACCTGGCAGGATGCATGGCACACAGTAGACAATCAACAAATCTTTGTTGAATGAATGTTAATGACTTTCAAATACGACCTCTCATCTAAGTTCTAGAGCTTTTATCTCCATCTGCCTGTTAGATACTTCCATTTAATACAACCCACCTTTCTCATCAAACATATTTAAAACTACATTCATCACTGTCCCTGACAAATCTGCAAGTTCATATGGAGTCCCCATTTCTGTCACTGGTGCCACTCTTCTTCTTGAATTATTTTTGATAAAGCCTAAGCTGCTTAATTATTCTCTCCAAACTGAGATACGATATAACCTCTTTTAAAAATAATTTTTTCTTTCAATCACATTGCCTAAAAATGTTTACAACATATCTTTGCAAACGTATGAACTGGACATCCAGTCCTATAAGACTAGATTAACTTAAAACATTGGTGTTAGTACAATTCTTAAAAACTGCTGTATAAAATTTTTGTCTGCATTTTATTTTTTAGCATTATGGCAATCTTAATAGTTTTCTACTGAGGATATTTCAAGGAAAAAGTACACCCCAAAAAAGGTAGTTTATTCCACAATGTGCTTAGGTTTCCCAAAACTAGCAGAACCTACCTTTGTTCACATTGTGTCAGGACTCACTCCACAATCTTCCATGCCCCAAACTTCACACTTTCAACTGGTAATAATTATAACAAAGTTCACGAAGAGAAGAGAAAGAGGGAGAAGAGGAAAATTATAGAATAGAAAGGAAAAGGAAATGATAAGGGAGTTTTAAGAGAAAACTGCTCAGTCTAAACATATGAAAACAGCCACCATATATTCAGTCACAGTGTCAACAGGCAAGAGTGAAAAAATGCAAAAGCCACTCTTCCTGTGTTACTAGTCTCTCAGCTATTAACGGATAAGATATTGTTTCAAAGTGCTTTCAGATCACTGTTTCCAAGGGACCGACAGAAAAACTGGACTAAGCCTGATGCTTCACAGACTATTTCTTATCTTTCCCTCTGCTAGTCCTCCAGCTTCTATAATGGCACTTACCATCACAACTGGCCTCACTGGGATATTCTCTTGTGAAGTGCCTGGTGGGGGATCGTTCCATTCTGGAAATTTAATAACATCCTTTTGATATGGGGGCCTCTTTGGATATGGTCTCAGGGGTGAGGAAGGAGGAAATCTAAAAACCAAGAAGAAAATATTATTGCAGTCAGTGGGAAACACAGATATTTTAACAATAGTCCCCACTTCTTTTATCCTTGAGAGTTTATAGAATTCCAAACTTCAGGTAATTAATTCATACTTAAATCATTACATACGGCTAATAGTACCCAACAATGTATGATTTTCTAAAAGCATTCATTCGGCCACAGCTGATGAGCCTCTTGCAGGGCACGTAGACCCCACACCTTTTCCTCGTCTTCTTGGCCAGGTTGGCTCCACCAGCTCCCCGCAAGGGGGACGAGGAGGAGTAGGAATGATTCTGCAGGCAGTCTGCCAGATTGGCAATTTGAAGCGCACTGTCTGTACGGCCGCTGAGTCTGCTGTGGGGGAGTGAAGGGCTGTCATGACGATGACTCCTGGAGCCATGTGGCTGACAGGGTCTTCGTGCTCTGGCCGGGTGTCAGGCCTGAGCCTCTGAGGTGGGAGAGCTGAGCTCAGGACATTGGTCCACCAGAGACCTCCCGGCCCCACGTAGTATCAAATGGAGAAAGCTCTCCCAGAGATCTCCATCACAACGCTAAGACCCAGCTCCACTCAATGACCAGCAAGATACAGTGCTGGACACCCTATGCCAAACATGTAGCAAGACAGGAACACAACCCCACCCATGAGGAGAGAGGCTGCCTAAAATCATAACAAATTCACAGACACCCCAAAACACACCACTGGACGTGGTCCTGCCCACCAGAAAGACAAGATCAAGCCTTGTCCACCAAAACACAGGTACCAGTCTTCTCCACCAGGAAGCCTACACAACCCACTGAACCAACCTTACACAATGAGAGCAGACACCAAAAACAACGGGAACTATGAACATGCAGCCTGCAAAAAGGAGACCCCAAACACAGTAAGTTAAGCAAAATGAAAAGGCAGAGAAATACACAGATGCTCCACATTAAGGAGCAAGGTAAAAACCCACCAGACCAAACAAATGAAGAGGAAATAGGCAGTCTACCTGAAAAAGAATTCAGAGTAATGATAGCAAAGATGATCCAAAATCTTGGAAATAGAATGGAGAAAATACAAGAAACATTTAACAAGGACCTAGAAGAACTAAAGAGCAAACAAACAATGATGAACAACACAATAAATGAAATT
>NC_041221.1:64402560-64410289 GCF_002837175.3 Physeter macrocephalus
TTAAGAAAATTGAAATCATATCAAGTATCTTTTCTGACCACAACACTATGAGACTAGAAATCAATTACAGGAAAAATTCTGTAAAAAATACAAACATGGAAGCTAAACAATACACTACTTAATAACCAAGAGATCACTGAAGAAATCAAAGAGGAAATCAAAAAATACCCAGAAACAAATGACAATAAAAACATGATGACGCAAAACCTATGGGATGCAGCAAAAGTAGTTCTAAGAGGGAAGTTGATAGCAATACACTCTTACCTCAAGAAACAAGAATCATCTCAAATAAACAACCTAACCTTACACCTAAAGCAATTAGAGAAAGAAGAACAAAAAAATCCCAAAGTTAGCAGAAAGAAAGAAAGCATAAAGATCAGATCAGAAACAAATGAAAATGAAATGAAGGAAACAATAGCAAAGATCAATAAAACTAATGGCTGGTTCTTTGAGCACATAAAAAAAATGGATAAACCATTAGCCAGATTCATCAAGAAAAAAAGGAAGAAGACTCAAATCAATAGAATTAGAAATAGAAAAGGAGAAGTAACAACTGACACTGCAGAAATACAAAGGACCATGAGAGATTACTGCAAGCCAATAAATTACTATATGCCAACAAAACGCACAACCTGGAAGAAATGGAAAAATTCTTAGAAAAGCACAATCTTCCGAGACTGAACCAGGAAGAAATATAAAATATATACAGACCAATCACAAGACCTAAAATTGAAACTGTGATTAAAAATCTTCCAGCAAACAAAAGCCCAGGACCAGATGGCTTCACTGGAGAATAATATCAAACATTTAGAGAAGAGCTAACACCTATCCTTCCCAAAGTCTTCCAAAATATGGCAGAGGGAGGAACACTCCCAAACTCATTCTGCGAGGCCACCATCACCCTGATACCAGAACCAGACAAAGATGTCACAAAAAAAGAAAACTACAGGCCAATATCACTGATGAACATAGATGCAAAAATCCTCAACAAAATACTGTACAACAGAATCAAACAGCATATTAAAAGGATCATACGCCATGATCAAGTGGGGTTTATCCCAGGAATGCAAGCAATCTCAATATACGCAAATCAATCAATGTTTTAAACCATACTAACAAATTGAAGGAGAAAAACCATATGATCATCTCAATAGATGGAGAAAAAGCGTTCGACAAAGCCAACACCCAGTTATGATAAAAACCCTCCAGAAAGTAGGCATACAGGGAAGTTACTTCAATATAATAAAGGCCATATATGACAAACCCACAGCCAACACCATTCTCAATGGTGAAAAACTGAAACCATTTCCACTAAGATCAGGAACAAGACAAGGCTGCCCACTCTCACCACTCTTATTCAACATAGTTTTGGAAGTTTTAGCCACAGCAATCAGAGAAGTAAAAGAAATAAAAGGAATCCAAATCGGAAAAGAAGTAAAACTGTCACTCTTTGCAGACGACATGATATTATACATACAGAATCCTAAAGATGCTACCAGAAAACTACTAGAGCTAATCAATGAATTTGGTAAAGTAGCAGGATACAAAATTAATGCACCGAAATCTCTTGCATTCCTATATACTAATGATAAAATTTTTTAAAGAGAAATTTAAGAAACACTCTCATTTACCATTGCAACAAAAAGAATAAAATACCTATGAATAAACCTACCTAAGGAAACAAAAGATCTGTCTGCAAAAAACTATAAGACACTGATGAAAGAAATTAAAGATGATACAAACAGATGGAGAGATGTACCATGTTCTTGGATTGGAAGAATCAACATTGTGAAAATGACTATACAATCCAAAGCAATCTACAGATTCAATGCAATCCCTATCAAATTACCAATGGCATTTTTCACAGAACTAGAACAAAAAAATTTCACAGTTTGTATGGAAACACTAAAGACCCCGAAGAGCCAAAGCAATCTTGAGAAAGAAAAACGGAGCTGGAGGAATCAGGCTCCCAGACTTCAGGCTATACTACAAAGCTACAGTAATCAAGACAGTAGGGTATTGGCAGAAAAACAGAAATATAGACCAATGGAACAGAAGAGAAAGCCCAGAGATAAACCCACACACATATGGTCACCTTATCTTTGATAAAGGAGGCAAGAATATACAATGGAGAAGACAGCCTCTTCTATAAGTGGTGCTGGGAAAACTGGACAGCTACATGCAAAAGAATGAAATTAGAACACTCCCTAACACCATACACAAAAATAAACTCAAAATGGATTAAAGACCTAAATGTAAAGCCGGATACTATAAAAGTCTTAGAGGAAAACATAGGCAGAACACTCTATGACATAAATCACAGCAAGATCCTTTTTGACTGACAAAGGATTAATCTCCAAAATATACAAGCAGCTCCTGCAGCTCAATATCAAAAAAACAAACAACACAATCCAAAAATGGGCAGAAGACCTAAATAGAGATTTCTCCAAAGAAGATATACAGATGGCCAACAAACACATGAAAGGATGCTCAACATCACTAATCATTAGAGAAACGCAAATCAAAACTACAATAAGGTATCACCTCACACCCGTCAAAATGGCCATCATGAAAAAATCTACAAACAATAAATTCTGGAGAGGGTGTGGAGAAAGGGGAACCCTCTTGCACTGTGGGTGGGAATGTAAATTGATGCAGCCATTTTGGAGAAGAGTATGGAGGTTTCTCAAAAAAGTAAAAATAGAACTACCATACAACCCAGCAATCCCACTACTGGGCATATACCCTGAGAAAACCATAAATCAAAAAGAGTCATGTACCACAATGTTCACTGCAGCTCTATTTACAATAGCCATGACATGGAAGCAACCTAAGTGTCCATCGACATATGAATGGATAAAGAAGATGTGGCACATATATACAATGGAATGTTACTCAGCCATATATACTACCAAATGTAAAATAGATAGCTAGTGGGAAGCAGCCACATAGATAGCACAGGGAGATCAGCTCAGGGCTTTGTGTCCACCTAGAAGGGTGGGATAGGGAGGGTGGGAGGGAGACACAAGAGGGAAGAGATATGGGGATATATGTATATGTATAGCTGATTCACTTTGTTATACAGCAGAAACTAACACACCATTTTAAAGCAATTATACTGCAATAAAGATGTTAAAGAAGTAAAAAAATTAAAAATTTTTTAATAAAAACATCCATTCATTATGCCCATTAAATAACATTTATGAAGAAAAACAGGAATCAAGCATGTGACGCATTTTTAAATAAATAAATAAATAAATAAATAAATAAACCTTGGTCTGTCACTTGATTTTCGTGATTAAACATACTCTTAATGGGATGCTAGGGTAAGCCATTTCTTTCACCCAGCTCAAAATCCTTACTGCCTCATAACTCCTGCTGAATTTTTTAGGTGGTAAGTATGCAAATGGAAATTATTGACAGATGAATCTTCAGTAATACTTGCTGAGGAAACTAACATTAGCACAAAAATCATTTGGCCTAAAATTCATTTTCATAACTATTTCTAATAAGGATTAATCCTCCTTTCCTTGAATATCCAACACCTCACAATGAGACTGAAGCTTCGGTCTAAAAATCCATCTTGGAGGAGATATAAAGCTTCCCAATATCCTTATTCTGCCCTTCTACTCCTTTCTGTTTTTATTCCCCCTGGGAATCAACATCATCATTCCTTGGATGAATACATAGAAGTCTATAAAGAACAATAGAGGCAATTAAATACATATTTTTCTCAGAGCATCTTTTTCTGTTAGCTTGCTAGAGAAGGATATATTGCATTGCACTGAAAAAGCAATGCAAGAACTCTAGTTCTTAAAGTTGACATAGGGACTTCCCTGGTGGTCCAGTGGTTAAGAATCCACCTTCCAATGCAGGCGATGCAAGTTCGATCCCCAGTCGGGGAACTAAGATCCCACATGCTGCGGGGCAACTAAGCCCGCACACCACAACTACTGAGGCATACAAGCCACAACTAGAAGGCCTGCATGCTGCAACTACAGAACCCTCACGCCAAAACTAGAGTGCCCATGCACCGCAACTACTGAGCCCACACACCACAACTGAGAGCCCACGCGCCGCAATGAAAGATCCCACATGTCCCAACAAAGATCCTGAGTGCTCCAACTAAGACCCAATGCAGCCAAAAATAAAATAAAATAAATTAAAAAGTAGACATAGAAGTTAGTAGGTAATGACTTTTTATCTTCATTTTTTATTTATTTAAGCCGAAATAAAGGCTTAAAATCTTGTCCATGATATCCACAAAAAAATAATCCAAATAAACTATAAAGATCTTATTAATAAGGCAACTGCAGAAATAAAGAATTTTAAAATGTCTACTCTGTTTACAAGGAAAGTTTGTATTGAGGTGAATCAGAAGAATCATAAATAATAAGAGAACTATGGAGAAACATTTCAAAAACAGTCACAATAGACTTCAAAAAGGATGACTAACAGAAGTTCAGCTTCATCGCCTCTGAAAAGAACACCCAATAACTGCACTTTACTTGAAAAGTCAGTTTTGAGTCAGTAAGAAAAAAAAAGAGGTCTTGAAATCATTAAATCAAATTAAGGATAAATAAACTGAAAGACAGCTTAAATTTCTGGTACTCAAGTTACCAACGCAGGTATTTCCAAATGATTCCAAACTATAAATTAAATGCATCTCTAAAGTCAGTGAAAGTTATTCTATTTTGTAAGTAAAGTCTGGCTTACCAAAGTCCTATCCTATTTCTTAGAAGCCAACAATCACAGCAAAAGTCCTATTTCCAGTCAAAGTATAGCATATGTATGCACACACATACACACTCACTCGCATACACACATACACTCTCACATTCACATATACAATATTGCATATAATTTCAGGAATTCACAGACCACCCACCTCTCAATCCTTTAAAAATTAAACATAATCCCTACCCCCACCCCATCACTAATACCCACTGCTTACTTCTTTTCCCTATTCCTTCAACTATAGTGTGAAAAGTATGGACCTGAGTTCCAGCCTTGGCTCTCTCACAAACTGTTTGTCCTTTGGAAAGTGAAAACGTCTCTAAATCATAGCTTTTTTTACTTGTTAAATGAAGGGATTAAATTGGATGATCCATAAATTTCCTCCTAGGTTCAAAATATGTTTCTTGTATTCCCATACCCAGAAACAAGTAATATCTTCCAAAGACCAAAGCAGAATTTCTTATGTGGAGAACTGTGATTGATGAGATACTAGGGAGTCACTTTCTTCCTCTGCCCTGATAAGATGAGGTCTGTGCTATAACATCTGCAGCTGTCAGTACTGATGCGGTATCTTCACAGCCTACTGGCAACCTGACCTGAGATGAAATGCAGAAGAGCTCCCTCTAGAGGACCACCTGTATTTTTGTGCATTGACAGTTTTCAATTTCTAACATTTTAATCATGTCATCTCTATTCCAAATATCACATTTTTCACTTAGGGGAATTAAGGCCCAAAAGAGGAACACAACTTATTAAACGCCCAGCAGCTACCTGGCCAAGAGAGCAAATCTTTCACAAAAGATTTGCAAGCCCTTTAATAAGAAAATTATAAAGTTTTATTAAAAGGCATCAAAGAACTAAATTGATAGAGATATGTTAGTGAATAAGAAGATTCAGTATCATAAAATGTCAATTTTCATCATGAAGATATATAGTTACAACGAAATTCCAGTCAAAATATAAAGTTTTCCATGACACATGATAAACTGATTCTAAAATTTATACGGAAATGCAAGGGACCAAATATAATCAAGACATTCTTAAAGAAGAAAAGCAAAGTGAGGTGACTTACTGTACCAGATATTAAGCTAACTAAGATAATACGGTAGGATGATACCGGTGGCATGCACCATGATTTCTCAACTCAGAATTATTGACATTTGGGCTGTACAATGCTTTTTCGCAGGAGGCAGTTCTGCACATTCTGCAGATCCATTAGATGCTAGCAGCGTGTTCTCCCAAGCGTGACAACCAAAAATGTCTCCAAATATTGTCCCCTGCAGAACGGCCCCCAGTTGTAAACCATGAGTAAAAAACAGGCAATCTAAAACAAATACACACGTTTAGAAACCTGATTTATGACAGAACAAACATTACAGATCAATGAAAAAGTACAGACTGTTCAATAAAGAATTCTGATCCAATTGGTTATCCATTTGGGAACGGTGATATTGCATCCCTGTGGCAGACTGCACTTCCAAAGATGTTTTGCAACATTACCTCCCACCTACACGTGCTTCTGCAATGTGATCTTGCCACTACCCCAACAAGAGGTAGAGTGTATCTGAGTTAGGGTGAGCCCTCTCTAACTGATTTGATAAATAGAAGATGGCAGAAGTGACAGTGTGGCAGTTCTGGGCACTAGCCTTTAACTAGCCTGAAACTTTCTTCCTGCCTCTTGGAACTCTTGCTCTTGTATCATTCATTCTTGCAAAGCTCCCTCTTGGAAACCAGTCATCATGTAAGAAGTGCGACTACCCTGAGCCCAGCATGCTGTGAGATGCCTAAGCAACAGGAAGAGGCCCTAGAAGATGAGACCCTGCGTGGAAAGAAATTGAGGTCAAGGAGCACCAAAGTTCCAGACTTGTGGATGAAGAAGTTATCATGGAGGTGAATTCCTCAGCCTCAGCAGCCTCAGCTGATGTACAGCTAAGTCCTTCCAAATTCCCAACCCACAAAATTACGTAAAAATTACAATGATTGTTTTAAGCCACTAGGTTTGGGCATAGCTTTGTTACACAACAATAGATAACCAGAACAGAAGTGTGTGGCATCAGGGCCAGGCAGTGAGTGGAGGTCTGAAGGAGCTCAGAGAGACTTGTTAGTGGAGGCTGGAAGAACAGCGAGGAAGTTGTTACTGGAAGACGGAGAAAGACCCATGTTACATAGTGGCATAAAGTTCATTTAAAACTGGCACCTTCAGTAACAAAAGGTGGATCTAAGGAGTTTTCCAGGATGAATGTTCAAAGTGCCGACTTGTTTCTTTTAGCCTTGATAACAAGATATAGACAGAGAGAAACCGAAGAAGGAACTTTTTAGTTTTTAAGCAGAATTTAGAGGCGATATAAAGGAGTCGTGACTTGAATGATTCGAAAACAAAGCTATTTCTCATCCCTAATCTCTCCCAGCAAAAGGTTCTCAAAGTAAAAATGGTCTTATAACAAATATCAAATTCAAGATGTTTCCAGTAAACTACTGTCTCAGAGTAGTCACAAGTGTGTGGCTATAAAACTTTTGCTATAACTTCAGGAAGATTTAAGGTAGTACCTTATAAAGCAGTACTTGAAGAATCTTAAGAGTATTGTACCACAGCAGACTTATAACAGCCCAAGGCAGGGGAGAGTCTATCTCAAAGAGATTTATGAGTGTGACTTTTGTCTAATGGATTAAAGCACAATGAAATTCATAGAAAAGCCACAGCATTTAAAAGATAATAGTACTAACAGAATCACCAGCAACTTGGACTAAAAAAGAAACGATTCAAAATTAAAAGAACAGTCAAGAATCTCAAGCTTCTATAAGCAGGAAGCATCTGAGAAAGCTTTCCACTGCAGTCATGGGCCAGAATGACTCAGAAATTAGAGCTAAGAGTACAAGGTTGTAGGCAGGAACCACATAGAATCACTCCCAGGAAGCAGAGCTGTGACCTAATCAAGGAATGGCAGATGTATGTTCAACTGCATTTTTTTTTAATTTACTTTTTTTTTTTTTT
>NC_041221.1:64410764-64422798 GCF_002837175.3 Physeter macrocephalus
TGGGCTCAGTAGCTGTGGCTCGCGGGCTCTACAGCGCAGGCTCAGTAGTTGTGGCGCACGGGCTTAGCTGCTCCACAGCATGTGGGATCTTCCCAGACCAGGGCTTGAACCTGTGTCCCCTGCATTGGCAGGAGGATTCTTAACCACTGCGCCACCAGGGAAGTCCCTCAACTGCATTTTAGAAGTGCAATGTATGGGTTACTGATTCCTGTATGTGATGCCGTAACAGGATGAATTTTGGGAGTCTTGAAGAAGGGGGTGAATATAGTTTGCAAACGAATGTTATTGTGGTCAGATTGTATTTTTCAAGGATGGCCACAACAGTATCTCCCATTCTTTATGTCTCTTCCACAATGTGACTTTAACACTCCCCATCAACAGGAGATTATTTCTCTACTCCTTTGAACGTGAGTGAGCTCCGTGATTCTTTTGAATAAACAGAATAAGCGGAAGGGACACTTTGCCAACTCCAGGCATAGATCTTAGCTGCCTGGCAGTTTCCTCTTCTTGCCTATTGTAAATACTTGCTCTTGGGATGTTCATTCTTGGAACATACATGCTCTTAGAAGCCAACAACCCCATAAGAATAGCAACTACCCTAAGCCCATCATGCTGCAAGAAGCACAAGCCATGGGAGATGCCCTAGAGGATAAAAGCTCAGGTAGAAAGAGAAAGGAGCCAGGAAGCACAAAGACACCACTATTGTGAGCAGAGAAAGAAGCCGTCTTGGAAGTGAATTTTCTAGCCCAACTAATGCCTTGTGGGTAAGGGGCAAACTGCCAGCTGAGCTTTTTCTAAATTCTTAACACAAAAACCATGAGCTAAATAAAATGGTTGCTTTCAGCCACTAAAGTTTGGGGTAAATTGTTTTTCAGCAGTAGAAAACCAGAATAATCCCAAAATCACACTATGAATAAGAATCATGGAAAAACCATAAAACTCAGGGCACAATATAAGAAAATATCTCTCTGACCTTGGGCAATAAAGGAATTTTTTTAAGCAAGACATAAAAACCACACGGTATAAAAAAAAAAAGCCTGATACATTTACGTACATCACAATTAAAAACTTTTCTGTTCATCAAGACACCATAAGGTGAAAAAAAAGTGAGATTTTGTAATCTATATAATTGACAAAGGATTAATATCCAGAATATTTTTTTAAACTGCTAAGGATTTATAAGAAAAAAAAATCCTATAGAGAAGACAAAGACATGAAGCAGGCACTTCCAGGTGTGGAATCAGGAATGATGAATAAACATATAAAAAGATACTTAATCTCGGGGTTGGGGAGGATAAATTAGGAGTGTGGGATTAACAGATACACATGACCATGTACAAAATAAACAACAGGGATTTACTGTATAGGACAGGGAACTACACTCAATATCTTGAAATAACCTATAATGGAAAAGAATCAAAAAATAAAGAATATATGAAACCAAGTCATTTTGTCGTACACCTGATACTAACACAATATTGTAAATCAACTATACTTCAATTATAAAAAAAAGATACTTAATCTCATTAGCAATCAAGGAAATTCAAAATAACATCACAATAAAAGATAATTTCACAGATCGGCAAAAGGTAGAGTCAGTCAATATCAAATATTTTCTATTACTGAAATAAAAATTTGCATATTCACTACGGAAAACAGCTGGCATGACCTAGTAAAGTTGAACATGCACATATGAACATACCCATCTCCTGTATACTAATTCCATTCCTCGGTAACTGGGTAATCTAAAGAAACACACATGTGCAAAGGATTCATGTTCATAAATGTTGATGGCAGCATTGTTTATAATAGCAAAAAACTGAAAGCAACCCAAATCTCTACTGACAGGAGAAGAGACAGATTACAGAGATTATATCAATATAATATAGCTGAGGAAATTCCACGACTATAATTAAACACACCAACACGGATGAAATCTCAAAAATCATGAGCAACAAAAGAATAAGTCAGAGAACATACACTCTTTGATATCTTTAATATAAAGTTCAAAACAAAGAAAAATGTTTCAAACAAAAATAGTATATTGTTTAAGGATACAAATCTAAGTGTTAAAACAATAAAGAAAAGCAAGGAAATGATTAACACATTAACAAATGAGGTCAGGATATTGATGACCTCTCTAGAGAAGAAATAAATTGTGGGTAGTTAAGTGTTTGCTTTATTATTATTCCTATATAAATTGTTCAAATATAGTTTATACACTCTTGCATGAAAAATGTATTTCTCAATATTGAGGACATTCAAATAGAGCAGAGCTCTCTCTAGTGGGCAACATTTGTCTTTAAAAACTATAGGGAATTCCCCGGCGGTCCAGTGGTTGGGACTCCTTGCTTTCGTTGCCAAGGGCCCGGGTTCACTGCCCTAACTTGGGAGCTGGGATCCTGCAGGCTGCAAGGCATGGCCAAAAAATAAATAAATAAACACCAACTATAAATTTAATCCCAACATGATCATGGATTCCAAAATTATAAAGTCCCCTTAGAATGATCTAGCACAAACTCCACATTTGCACACTGAAAAATCTGAGGCCAGAAAAGGAATTGGCCACAGCTAATCATTCAACAAAACAACCCAGGTCTCCTACTGCCACCTCTGTTGGCAAATACTGGTTGGAAAAAAGCAATTAAAAAATAATCCATACCGAAGCTACTATCCTTTGATGAATGTACCTGAAACAAACCAGAATTTATTACCTAATCAATCAATAAAAATATTCTAGGGCATCTAAACCCCAAGGAAAACAAAGTTTATAAATCTTAATAAATTTCACTCATAAATGACAGAGGACGGAATGACTTAAAGTCCTTTCCACAATATATACTAAAATTTTTCCTTTAGCATCTGTAGAAATTTGCAGCATCTACAGCTTTTACCACCCTGCCTCTTTGCCTTAGTAGCCTAAAGCCTTTGTATTAAAAAAAGCAATCCAGTAGTGATTATTATAGGAGCTGATCTCTCTGAGACCACTGTTTCCCAGAAGCCCATGGGTTAGGCAAATTGATAGTATTTTTCTGGGTTTCAGTATGCTCTGTAAACCCATTCAACATATTTTTCGAGCCCAATAGTGGTATACAGTACTGTGTCACTTAAGTGCTGAAAAACTGCCAATGATTACATCTCACGATACTGCTTAAAGGTGTATCAGGAACTAAAAGTATTTGAGGGAAGGACAATGATAGATGAAGCTGGAAAAAGTTACTTGATAAACTAAGGAACTCTTTGAACTACAAGCTCAGAATCATTCCATATTCTGTATGAATAAAGATTCCTCTATGAGTAAAGAATCAAATGAGTATTTTCAAGAAGGGGAGAGATATGATCTGATCTGAAAGACATTCCTACTTTAGATCAGCAATAACTATTTAGAAAATAAATTCCATTTACAACAAAATAAAATATATTAAATACCTATGATAAAAAAATAAAAGAAATGCACAAGATCTATAGAGAAAACTACCACCAGTTACAATAGCACCAAAAACATGAACTACTTAGCTCTAAATCTCCAAAACTTGTGCAGGATCTTTACACTTAAAGCTACAAACACTGCTGAGAGATTTAAAACCTAAATTAACTGAGAGATACACCATGATGATTTGGAAGGTTCAATTTTGTTTTCAAATCTCCCCAAGCTGATCTATGGATTCCACACAATTTCATTCCAAATCTCAAAAGGAAATTTTTATAGAAATAAACAAGTTGAATCTAAAATTTATATGAAAAGGCCAAAGAACTAGAATAGCCAAAACAATTTTGGAAAAAATAAAAGAAGTTAGGGGTCATTATCTGAATTCAAGATTTATTATAAACCTACTGTAATCGAGATGGTACTGGAGACAAGGTGGACATACAGGACAATGGAATAGTGTATGAATCAAGTCAGAGGGCTTTATACAGTGCTGGGTCCAACATACACATGAATACACGTCCTGGGACCCAGGGGTGGAAGTAGGAGTGGCCCTTCTTACCACACCTCCCAGTGACCCACTGGGGCACTTTGTGCTTCCCATCCCTACAACCCTGGGCTCTGCAGTTAGAAGTTCTGTCCCCCAAAGAGAAGTAAGTACTCTTGCCAGGAGTCACAGCAAGGAGCAAGAGGCAAGAATAGGAACCCCTGTCATAGCAGGGGGAACTGATCCTGACCAGCAGGACGAGGCTGGGCTGCTCTCAGCCCCCAGGGGCAGGAAGGAATGAATACCCCCACACCTCTTGTACTCCCTTGCCCTACTGTACCGTGAATGGGCATGTGCACAAACATCACACCTGAGAAGTGCACGGTTATCAAGGGTCCAGATTCTCAGAATGAACTTCTGGGTCACACTGCTAGGTAATACACCCAAAGTCTGCCAATGTGACAGCTGATGGTGGGAGAATCTACAATGGAGAGTGGAGAAGGGAAAGAATCAGCACCAGTTGCAACCACGAGATCAGCTATAGCAGCAGAGAACGTACTCTTCCTAGTAATGTCCAACTCCTAGATTTTGCCCCAGGAAGAAAGGCCTATAAACACATGTGGAGAGGCAGATCTGTGCAGCACCAGAAATGGACAGTGCCAGCCATGGAGGTGCACGGCTCATATCTCCCTTCAAGAGCAGCAGCCTCCAGGACAGCCTCCAGCCTCTAGCTGCCGCACATTTCACGCTTCCCCCAGGATGCTCCCAGCACATCAGTGAGCACAGTGGGGGTACGGAGCCAGGCCAATCTCACCAGAAGACACAGGACTCCTCCAGCTGGCAACCTTTGCCCAAGGCTTCCCCATCACATCGGCCCGGCCGAGACCTTCTCAGAATTGCACCCTGTGGGCTTAGGCTCTTCCTTCCCGATTCCTCTTTCCTTCTCTGATTTCCACAGAGGTCAGATCTGCATCACAGTCTGAAGGCTCACCTCAACTCCTCTTGCCTTCCGTTATCCTTTCCAGGTGCCCCACCCCACTCACCAACCCTGGCATTATAATGCCTGCACAACTAGTCCCTTCCTGGCATCTCCTTCTCTTCTCAGAGGACCGGAACTAACAGAATCTTCTATTAATTTGTACTCCTTTCTGTGTGATGACTTCAAATCAATTCAAACAATGTAAGTGCATGCTATGTATCAGGCATCTTTCAACGACTTTTATAAGTCGAGTCTTATAAACTGCAACTCAAGGCAAGTTCCCACTCTTCTCAGAAAGTTACAGTTTTAGGATTAACTGAGAAGAACTGATTGATGCCCACATGATCTATATCACAGTTGACCCTTGAACAACATGGGTTTGAATTGCATGGGTCCACTTACACACGGATTTTTTTCAATAAACACAGTGGAAATTTTTTTGGAGATTTGCAACGATTTGAAAAAAAAACTAGCAGACAAACGATGTAGCCTAGAACTATTAAAAAAAAATTAAGAAAAAGTTAGGTATGTCCTGAATGCATAACTATATGTAGAGACTAGTCTATTTTATCATTTACCACCATAAAATAGATACAAATCTATTATAAAAAATTAAAATTGGTCAAAACTTACACACAAACTCTTAGAGACTGTACATGGCACCATTTGCAGTTGAGAAAAAGGTAAACAAACATAAAAATGCAGTAATAAAACTGCATAGAATTAACTGTGTACACAATGTACTACTGTAGTAATTTGGTAGCCACTTCCTGTTGCCATTACAGTGAGCTCAAGTGTTGCCAATACCTGCTTAAAATGCCCTGTGACGTTACTTATCTCCACGGGAGCAGTTCATATCTCCAGTAAATTGCGTTTTGAAGTAAAAAGTGATCTCTCACTGTTCTCATGTATTTTTCATCATGTTTAGGGCCGTAAAACTTGCATAACACCACAGGACCCATACAAAGTGCCACTAGTGATGCTGGAAGTGCTCCCAAGAAGCAGGGAAAAGTCATGACATGACAAGAAAAAGTCGAATTCCTTGATATGTTCCATAGATTGAGGTCGGAAGCTGTGGTTGTCCACCAGTTCAAGACAAATGAATTCAGTGTAAGCAACATTGTAAAAAAAAGAAAGAAAGAAAGAAAGAAAAATTCGTGAAGCTGTTGCTGCCACTAATAATCCAGCAGGTGCAAAAACCTTGCACTTTTTGAGAAATACCTTTTTATCTCACATTGAAAATGCAGTTTTTAGGTAGGTACAGGATTGCTATAAGAAAGGCATATAGACTCTAATATGATTCGAGGAAAAGCAAAATCATTATATGAAAACTTAAAGCAAAAGGAAGGTGAAGGATCTAAAACTGGAGAATTTAATACCAGCAAGGGATGGTTTAGTAATTTCAGAAGAAGGTTTGGCTTAAAAAATGTCAAGATAACAGGACAAGCAGCTTCTGCTGACCAAGATGCAGCACATGAATTCCCTGACACCATTAAGAAAATCAATGAGGAGAAACTCAGATATCTGCCTTAACAGGTTTTTAACACAGACGAAAGTACTCTATTCTGGGGGCAAAATGCCACAAAGAACATTTATTAGTAAGGAAGAAAAGTGAGCATGAGGATTTAAGGCAGGAAGGGACAGGCTAACTCTATCGTTGTGTGGAAACGCAGTCGGGTTTACGATCAGGACTGCCCTTTTCTATAAAAAGCTGCTAACCCATGAGCCTTGAAGCGAAAGCTAAACACCAGCTGCCAGTCTTCTGGTTGTACAAGAAGGTCTGGACAACGAGAACCCCTTTTCTGGACCAGTTCCATCGATGCTTTGTCCCTGAAAATATCTTGCCAGTAAGCTACTGCCTTTTAAAGTTCTTTTGAATATTGGACAATGCCCCTGGCCACCCGGAACCCCATGAGTTCAACACTGAAGGCGTCAAAGTGGTCTACTTGCCCCCAAACACAACGTCTCTAAATCAGCCTCTACATCAGGAGATCATAAGGACCTTTAAGGCTAATTACACACAGTATCTTATGGAAAGGACTGTCACATTATGCAAGAGAACCCTAATCGAGAGAACCTCATGAAAGTCTGGAAGGATTACACCATTGAATATGCCATCGTTGTTACAGAAAAAGCTGTGAAAGCTGTCAAGACTGAAACAATAAATTCCTGCCAGAGACAAATATGTCCAGATGTTGTACATGACTTCATAGGAATTACTAAAGAGCCAATCAAGGAAATCATGAAAGATACTGTGGATATGACAAAAAAGGTGGAGGTTGAAGGGTTCAAGACATGGATCCAGGAGAAATTCAAAAGCTAATAATAGAAGACAACTTGATGGAGATGGGTGCTTCCAAACCAGTGCCAGACAATGAGGAAGAAGATACAGAAGAAGCAGTGTCAGAAAACAAATTGACATTAGACAATCTGGCAGACGATTCCAATTATTCAAGACTGCTTTTGACTTCTTTTACGGCATGGACCCTTCTATGATACAGGCACTGAAACTAAAGCAAATGGTAGAAGAAGGATTGATACCATATAGAAACATTTTTAGACAAATGAAAAAGCAAAAAAGTCAGAAATTATGATGTATTCTGTAAAGTTCACCAAGTGTGCCTACCTCTCCTCCCTCCCCTTCCACCTCCTCCTCCTCTTCCACCTCTTGTCACCCCTGAGACAGCAAGACCAACTCTTCCTCTCCCTCCACCCCCTCAGCCTACTCATTATGAATACAATGATGAAGGCTTTATGATGATCCACTTATACCTAATGAATAGTTAATAATCATCATCCCGTACAGTTAATAAGCTTACCTGTTGTGTATGTGTGTGTCTTCATGTGAAAATCTCATAACTGTACAGCAAGAACTGTATGAGACATTTTTGTGTCATCATCATCCTCATCATCATCCTCACCTAAGTATTCATTGTGTAGAACATCCTGTGCAAGACTTCAAGTGAACAGCCTATCCTTACATAGGCATAAGATGAGTGATATTTAATATAAAACTACTACTGTGTTATTTTTCTTACTATTTCATAACTTTGTTTTCAAAGAATTATATTACCATACCGTATGCCTCTCTCTCTTGTATTTGGAGAAACCATATATCAGCCTATCATCACAGGTAAGCGGCTTTTTTTTTCTTACATGTAACAGTATTATATGACTGTAATACTGTATGCCATAAAAATTTTGTAAGAATTCATTCACTAGGGTATAGGGTAGTCTACTATGGAGCAATCATATTGTTGCTTCTTTGTTATCAATGCATGAATCGTTATACCTGTAAATAAATATGAATTTCTTTTTCACATTATCTTTTTTTTTAAGATATTCTTTTAAATCCTAAATTTATGAAACACTTGAAGGGAGAGTTTAAGAGTTATCATATTATCTTTTCATTTGTGATGCCTAGTATTAGTGATACATATAACATCTACAGTGTTTTGTACCATATAAGACAATATTGATGTTACATACTGACAGACAATTCATCTTGTAAACAGATGATGTAAACTTACAGTATCAATAAATACTGTCTATCTGTATGTTGTTTTTGGAAAAATGGCTATTCAGGTCTTCTGCCCATTTTTTAATCAGGTTGTTTGTTTTTCTGATATTGAGTTGTATGAGCTGTTTATATATTTTGGGTACTAACCCTTTATCATACATATGCTTTCCAAATATTTTCTCCCATTCAGTAGGATGTCTTCATTTTCTCAGTGGTTTCCTGTGCTGGGCAAAAGCTCTTAAGTTTAATTAGGTCCCATTTGTTTATTTTTTATTTTCTTTCTCTTGCCTGAGAAGACAGGTGCAAAAAAAGTACTGCTAAGGCTTATATCAGAATGTACTGTCTATGTTTTCTTCGAGGAGTTTTATGGCCAACCAGAACATGAAAAGATGTTCAACATCGCTAATCATCAGGGAAATGCAAATCCAAACCACAACGAGAAGGACTTGCCTGGTGGCGCAGTGGTTAAGAATCCACCTGCCAATGCAGGGGACACGGGTTCAAGCCCTGGTCTGGGAAGATCTCACATGCCATAGAGCAACTAAGCCCGAGAGCCACAACTACTGAGCCCGCACACCACAACTACTGAAGCCTGTGCACCTAGAGCCCATGCTCCGCAACGAGAAGCCACTGCAATGAGAAGCCTGCACCACAACAAGAGAAACCACTGCAATGAGTGGCTTCTCTTGGCTATCACAAAGCAACGAAGACCCAATGCAGCCAAAAAAAAATTAATTAAAATAAATAAATTTTTTTAGAAAAACAATGAGATACCATTTCAAACCTGTCAAAATGGCTATTGTCAAAAAGGCAACAAATATAAGTGTTAGTGAGGATGTGGAGAAAAGGGAACCCTAGTACACTGTTGGTGGGAAAGTAAATTGTTGTAGCCACTATGGAAAACAGTATGGAGTTTTGGTGTTAAAGTCCCCCACTATTATTGTGTAACTGTCGATTTCCTCTTTTATAGCTGTTATCAGTTGCCTTATGTGTTGACGTGCTCCTATGTTGGGTGCATATATATATTTATAATTGTTACATCTTCTTCTTGGATTGATCCCTTGATTATTATGTAGTGTCCTTCCTTGTCTCTTATAACATTCTTTATTTTTTTTTTTTTATTTCCTTATTTGTTTTCATTTTGGATGATCTGTCCTTTGGTGTAAGTGAGGTGTTAAAGTCCCCCACTATTATTGTGTTACTGTCGATTTCCCCTTTTATCGTTGTTAGCAGTTGCCTTAGGTATTGAGGTGCTGCTATGTTGGGTGCATATATATTTATAATTGTTATATCTTCTTGGATTGATCCCTTGATCATTATGTAGTGTCCTTCCTTGTCTCTTGTAACATTCTTTATTTTAAAGTCTATTTTATCTGATATGAGTATTGCTACTCCAGCTTTCTTTTGATTTCCATTTGCATAGAATATCTTTTTCCATCCCCTCACTTTCAGTCTGTATGTGTCCCTAGGTCTGAAGTGGGTCTCTTGTAGGCAGCATATATATGGGTCTTGTTTTTGTATACATTCAGCAAGCCTGTGTCTTTTGATTAGAGCATTTAATCCATTCATGTTTAAGGTAATTATCAATATGTATGTTCGTATTACCATTTTCTTAATTGTTACGGGTTTGTTTTTGTAGGCCCTTTTCTTCTGTTTCCCAGTTAAAGAAGTTCCTTTAGCATTTGTTGTAGAGCTGGTTTGGTGGTGCTGAATTCTCTTAGCTTTTGCTTGTCTGTAAAGCTTTTGACTTCTCCATCGAATCTGAATGAGATCCTTGCTGGGTAGAGTAATCGACTATAATCTCTTCAAATATCTTCTCGGGTTCTTTCTCTCTCTCTTTTCCTCCTGGGACCCTTATAATGCGAATGTTCTTGCGTTTGATGTTGTCCCAGAGGTCTCTTAGGCTGTCTTCATTTTTTTTCATTCTTTTCTCTTTATTCTGTTCTGTAGCAGTGAATTCCACCATTCTGTCTCCCAGGTCACGTTTCCTTTCTCCTGCCTCAGTTATTCTGCTGTTGATTCCTTCTAGTGTAGTTTTCATTTCAGTTATTGTATTGTTCATCTCTGTTTGTTCTTTAATTCTTCTAGGTCTTTTTTAAACATTTCTTGTATCTTCTCGATCTTTGCCTCCATTCTTTTTTGAGGTCCTGGATCATCTTCACTATAATTATTCTAAATTCTTTTTCTGGAAGGTTGCCTATCTCCACTTCATTTAGGTGTTTTTCTGGGGTTTTATCTTGTTCCTTCATCTGGTACATAGCCCTCTGCCTTTTCATCTTGTCTATCTTTCTGAGAATGTGGTTTTTGTTCCACAAGCTGCTCATAAGAAAGAGAAAATACATTTATAGTACTATACTATATTTGTTATATTCATTCATTCTTTTTTTTTTTTAAGATTCCACATGCAAGTGAAAATAAACAGTATTTGTCTTTCTCTGTTTGACTTATTTTGCTAAGCATAATACCCTTCAGGTCCAGCTATGCTGTTGCAGATGGCAAAATTTCATTTTATGGCTGGGTAATATTCTATTGTATATATCTACTATTTAGGTGTTTTTCTGGGGTTTTATCTTGTTCCTTCATCTGGTACATAGCCCTCTGCCTTTTCATCTTGTCTATCTTTCTGAGAATGTGGTTTTTGTTCCACAAGCTGCTCATAAGAAAGAGAAAATACATTTATAGTACTATACTATATTTGTTATATTCATTCATTCTTTTTTTTTTTTAAGATTCCATATGCAAGTGAAAATAAACAGTATTTGTCTTTCTCTGTCTGACTTATTTTGCTAAGCATAATACCCTTCAGGTCCAGCTATGCTGTTACAGATGGCAAAATTTCATTTTATGGCTGGGTAATATTCTATTGTATATATCTACTACATCTTCTTTATCCACTCATCTGTTGATGGACACTTAGGTTGCTTCCATATCTTGGCTGTTGTAAATAATGCTGCTATGAACATTGGGGTGCATGTAATCTTGAATTGGTGTTTTCATTTTCTTTAGAGATATAGTGCAATTTATCTTTAGAAATAGAGTGCAATTGCTGGGTCATATGGTCATTCTATTTTTAGCTTTTACCTCACTTACACCAATGCACAGATTATCCAAACAGAAAATTAATAAAGAAACACAAGCTTTAAATGACACAATAGACCAGAAAGATTTAATTGATATTTATAGGGCATTCCATCCAAAAACAGCAGATTACACGTTCTTCTCAAATGCACACAGAACATTCTCCAGAATAGATCACATCTTGGGGCAAAATTCAAGCCTCAGTAAATTTAAGAAAATTAAAATCATATCAAGCATCTTTTCTGACCACAACGCTATGAGATTAGAAATCAATTACAGGGAAAAAAACGTTAAAAACACAAACACACGGAGGCTGAACAATACATTACTAAATAAGCAAGAGATCACTGAAGAAATCAAAGAGGAAATCAAAAAATACCTAGAGACAAATGACAATGAAAACACGATGATCCAAAACCTATGGGATGCAGCAAAAGCAGTTCTAAGAGGGAAGTTTATAGCTATACAAGCCTACCTCAAGAAACAAGAAAAATCACAAATAAAAAAACCTTACACCTAAAGGAACTAGAGAAAGAAGAACAA
>NC_041221.1:64425070-64436972 GCF_002837175.3 Physeter macrocephalus
GTGAAGTAAGTCAGAAAGAGAAAAACAAATATCGTATATTAACGCATATATGTGGAACCTAGAAAAATGGTACAGATGAACCTGTCTGCAGGGCAGAAATTGAGACACAGATGTAGAGAACAAACGTATGGTCACCAAGCGGGGAAAGCGGGGTTGGGGGGGGCTGGTGATGAATTGGGAGATTGGGATTGACATTTATACACTAATATGTATAAAATGGATAACTAATAAGAGCCTGCTGTATAAAAAAATAAATAAAATTCAAAACTTCAAAAAAACAAAATAAAATACACACTAAAAAAAAAAATACAAAGCACAGCACAACACAATCTGCGGTTGGTTGAATCTGCAAATGTGCAGATACAGAGACCAAAAAAAAAAAGTTATACTCGGATTTTTGACTGTGCAGGAGGTCAGCGCTCCTAACCCCTGCATTTTTCAAGGGTCAACTATATTTTGTTTCAAGGTCAACAGTATTTGAGAACTAACCCTGTTCAATCTACCTTCTCTGGCCTAAAGAGCTTTGTCTCCATCTGAAATGGGAGCATTCAGTAAGCCAAGCTCCTTTGATTTTTCTGAATTCCATTGCCCCATTCCCTACTAATGATGCATCATTCTCTATTAATGATAGTAACCAGGTATCATAAATTCATAGGAGAGAAAGCTGGGTAAGGATTAAAGAAAAAAAGAATTTCAAGAGCAAGTTGGTGAAGACCAAGTGGATAAAACAAACAAATATAAATGGAAGGATAAAGTAACCTGATAGGGAACGTGTAACTATGACCACAAATGAAAGACCAAGATAGATAAATCACAAGTTTGAAATTCTCACAAGTTAATCACCAAAAAGCCTAAGAAAGGATGTTACAAAAGTTTATCAGTTACCAGGAGTTGCCTTTTGTGAGTGAGGGCAATCTACTTCAACCTTTTCCATTTAACGCACCATACTGGCATCTTTTACATCCAAAGACGGCAGTTACAATGCAACCTCCGTTAGAATCAGTTAGACTAAACAGCCCAGTACAGAACTTTCAGCGCCCCCCGACCCCACCATGTGTAGCCATTATTCTTAGTAGACTCTATTCCTGTGCCTCAGGGATCCTGAGCTCCATCTCCTTTTCTGTGATTGCTACAGGCCAATCTGTTCTGGTGCTTAGCTCTCAGGTGGTCCCAATACACACAGAAATTGTGGCACTATTTCCTAGGCCCAAAGAGCTGCCCCAGTTTTGCTACCTCTATAGGCATTGCTTATTATATCAGTCTGAGTTCGCGGTTGCAGAAACCAATTCTGGCTAATTTAACCAGAAATGAGTTTGAAGATATCCTAGTAGGTCACAAAATCAATAGGAGAGCTGGAAAACCAGGATCAGAAAGTTAAAAAAAAAAAAAAAAAAAAAAAGCTGGGACAAACAAAAGGAAGCCCCACAGCACACACAGCAGGAACCACAAGTGACAGGCTAGCGTGAAAGCCACTGCTGGCACCAGGGCTGCTTGTCCTTGCTCCTGCAGGCCACCACTGCTATCGCAACAAACTCTAAGCTGTCCAAAGTCCTAGGTAGGAACATACCAACAGCCAAGTGTAGGACGTATGCCTGCACCGTAACTGCTCAGGGGCAGGGAGAGAGCGTCTCACCTGCCTAGGCTTCCACTGGGGGCGGGGCCCTCCTTCCCACCAAGGCTCACACAAACAAGGATCCCACAAACTAGAAAAGGAGTCTAGAAGGCGTGGCAGCAAAAAAAAGCCAAACATCTACTATATATTTTTCTTTTTTTTCTTTTTTTTTGGCTGCGTTGGGTCTTCATTGCTGCGCATGGGCTTTCTCTAGTTGTGGCGAGCAGGGGCTGCTCTTCATTGTGGTGCACGGGCTTCTCATTGCAGTGGCTTCTCTTGTTGCGGAGCATGGGCTCTAGGCATGCGGGCTTAAGTAGCTGCAGCACGTGGGCTCAGTAGTTGTGGCGCACGGGCTTAGATGCTCTGCGGCATGTGGGATCTTCCCGGACCAGAGATCCAACCTGCGTCCCCTGCATTGGCAGGTGGATTCTTAACCACCACGCCACGAGGGAAGTCCCCTCTACTATATATTTTTCCATCATTATCCCACAGCTATGACACTGTGACCTGGACATTCATTCTTGACCCTTGTGGGAGGTATGGGGACAGAGACTCTGAGACACTCACCCAGCTCCAGCTCCGGAGGCTCCAAACTCCTTGAGACATTAAATAGGAACAAAGCCATTCTGAAGATTTAAACACCCACTAAACACTGTAGATGTGCCTGAAGAACTGCAAGGTATTATGGATTGACAGTCGCCTTGAAAAAGACTTGAGTTACATTCCAGGCCTCAATAAAAGAAAATGCCAAACATCAACAAAGATTCTAAATGAAAATAGCAATTTCAGACTAATGAATAATACATTTAAAAAATGTCAGACTTCAGGCAAACCTGAAGGCCTATGGAGCAGTTAGGGTCTAGCCTGGAATTTGGCTATAAAATGTGGGCCCTTCCTTCTTTTTCAGCCCCATGGCTGGCATTCTCATCCAGGCAACATCACCCCCGCCAGTTACCTTAAAAACCTCACCAGTTTCACTACCTTAAAAATCTATTCTATTACTACCATTCAATTAACTCTATTCTATTGCCTTTTTTTGGCCACACGGCGCGGAACGTGGGATCTTGGTTCCCTGACCAGAGATCGAACCCATGCCCCCCCGCAGTGGAAGCACAGAGTCTTAACCACTGCACCACCAGGGAAGTCCAATTAACTCCATTCTAGAACACAGACTTCATTCCTACTCAAAACACGGACCTTGGCTGCCTTTTCCTTTTACATAAATGTCAACTCCATAGCCAGGTATTTAAGAAACACCACCAAGTTTAGCCCTATGACTTCCTGACCTAAAACTTCTTCTCCAGCCAGGTTAGTCTCCTCCCTCTTCTCCCAGTGAAGCTGACTTAGGTATATCTGACTGAGAGCCGTGGTCCTGTCACCTGAAATATGCTCCCCTTCCCATCCCATCTGACCATCCAGACCCTATCCCATTCTCAGGACCCAGATGGACGTCCTCCACCTCCCTCCTCCAGGAGATCTCACAAAACTCCAGTCCACACCGACTGGGTCACAAACACAATTCCTGCACTGACCAAGACAGACAACATTACCATGATACAGTCTGGTATGATGTAGTGAAGCAGTGGGAAGGGCGGCAACTGGGGGGAATTTGCTCCAATTAAAGACTTGCAGGTTCACAATTTTTTAAGACGTTGTGTTACAAGCTAATAACATTAGGTGCCTGTGGGGAAGGGAACTGGGTGGAGAGTTTGTTTTTTCTCTAGTCAGTTCCAGATTTATTTATTCCAGGTCTATTATCACACTGTTTAGCCCTATGGCATTTTAGTTTCTGATAAAGCAAAAGGTCTTGTTGCCCAAGATTTTTTTGGCTACTTTTCTGCCTTCTCTCTTCCGGATGAATTTTTACTACTGTCGACTGAAAAAAAATGGACGACCTAAAACTTCAGAATCATGTATTATTTGGCGAACTTTCTCAGGACTTTGAGCCTGGAAGGCAGCCTCTCAGATAGCTCTGAGAAACTGCTCTGAAGAGGTAAGGGGAGAGCCAAGATATATAGAAGTTTTGTAACGAAGTCCAGATAGTGGGAATATCAAAAGATTAATTAAAGAAAACCACATATCTCAAGTTCATTAACCTGGCACTTTTCTATGTATGGGAAGATGCAAGAGTCTGGGCTCACTGAAGTCATCCCTTTGACATGCAGCTTAGCTATCTGGGGCCAGTATCCTGTGCTCTCCCATCCTGAGTCCGCTCAGGGCTCAACAAGGTGGCTGCAGTGGCTGATCATGGCTGCAACATCCTTTGTTTACTGATAATGGCAGGCAGCATTCTTAGTCCACAGTATCCAGAAGCAAGTGGGGTACTGGTATGGAGCAGAGGTGCCTAAAAGAAGTCATCCTATCATTGTAAACTTCCAAACAATACAATTTATTGACTACTCTTTTACTGGAATGATTTTAAAAATTGAAAATAAAAGCAATATGTACTCAATGTATAAAATTAAGAAGAGAGAAAATAATTTATGCTGTCTTTAAGCCCTCTATCCAGAAATAACTACTGTTAACATTGTGACTTTTCTGTATTTTTTTGCTTAAGCCTTTACATGGGAAAAAGTAAGAATAAACTATATTCTATCCTGCTCTTCCCCCTCTACCCCCGACTCTATTTCTATTGTGCATTTGAAAGTTATTTAGCTTCTTCTCATCCGGGACAAACTAGCATTTAAGGTATTAAAAAAAAACAACACAACTTGAGAATAAATAATAAAAATAAGAAAGCTTCAATGCAAGTTCAAGGCCTGAACCCCACCTGGGGGAGCAAGGTAGAAGGGAAATTTTTATTGTATATACTCTTTTGTACTTTGTAAATTTTGAAACACATGAATGTATTACCTTCACAACATACACAAAGTTGAAGAACAAAAATGAGGAAAAAAATTCAGTGATTGAAAACACAATGCCAGTTAAACAAAACAGCTGTGTCAACCCAAGGACTGCCAGTGTAGTACCTCTAAGCTTTTGTTACAGGTTCCTTTTGGTTAATTAATTCAATACTGCCTTGGTTCTGCTACATATCTTTTTTATATATGCATACTCTCTCTCAAAAGAGATTGCAAAATTAGGGAGGAAAAGAATGTTACATTTCTTTCGTATCTTCTTCATCGCCTAGGACTTGGAAAACACCTATGATAAGTACTCAATATTTGGAACCATAAAAGTTTAGAATGGAAAAAGACCTTAAAGATCTAGTCCAGCCCTGTCATTTTATAGATGAAAAAAACTGATGCATAGGAAATGTACAAAATTTATCCAACTATCACAGGATAAAAACTGAGGACTTGAGGAAATGAATAAAAACAAAAGAAAAACAAAACTCACAATCACAATTTTAAGCTTTACTATAAAAACAAAAGGTGTCCACTAGAGGGAGCCAATAGTCCATTAACTTGAAGAAGTTCCTATTGGCCCCTTCAAAAGACCTATAGGGTAATTAATAATAAAGACTTTTTCCCAGAGCCACAGAAAATGACTAAAGGGCCATATGCCTCAATCAATGTAAATTTGGATTTCTTTCACTAGAGGTACAAATAGAGACTTTTCAAATCTGCAGCATTAAAAAAATGTTATTAGCATATAGTAAAATTGATTCTTTTTTTCTTTTGTGTGTGTGTGTGTGTGTGTGTGTGTGTGTGTGTGTGTGTGTGTGTACTGCTCTATCAATTTTAACACACATATACACTTTGTAAAACCACCATCACAATCAGCAAACAGAATAGTTCAATTATTCACAAAAAACCTCCCTCCTGCTCTGACTTAGTCACACCTCCCACTGCACTGGATACGCACAGATGCGTTCCATATACATGTTCAGTGTTTATCCATTCACCCATAGGAACATTTGAATTAACAGAGCTGCTATAAATATTCAGGTACGGAAGGGTAAGCTGGGACGAAGTGAGATGATAGCATTGACACATATACACTACCAAATGTAAAATAGCTAGCTAGTGGGAAGCAGCCACATAGCACAGGGAGATCAGCTCGGTGCTTTGTGACCACCTAGAGGTGTGGGATAGGGAGAGTGGGAGAGAGATGCAAGAGGGAGGGGATATGGGGATATATGTATACATATAGCTGATTCACTTTGTTATACAGCAGAAACTAACAACATTGTAAAGCAATTATACTCCAATAAAGATGTTAAATATATATATATTCACATACAAGTTTTTGTGGGAACATAAGTTTTCATTTCTCCAGGGTAAATGCCCAGGAGCAGGAATACGAAGTCATATGTAAGTACATGTTTAACTTTAAAAGAGACTGCCAAACTGTTTTCCAAAGTGACTACCAATCTAGGCTTCCCACCATCAATGGAGGAGATTTCCAATTGCTCTGCATCCTCTCTTGATTTTGGCATCATTAGTATTCTTATTTTAGCCATTCTACTAGATATGTAGTGGTATCTCACCATGGTTTTAATTTGCATTTCCCTAGTGCTAATGATGTTAAACATCTTTTCAAGTGCTTATCTGCTGTCTGTATATCTTTTTTTTTTTTTTTTTTGGCAGTACGCAGGCCTCTCACTGTTGTGGCCTCTCCCGCTGCGGAGCGCAGGCTCCAGACACGCAGGCTCAGCGGCCATGGCTCACGGGCCCAGCCGCTCCGCGGCATGTGGGATCTTCCCGGACCGGGACACGAACCCGTGTCCCCTGCATCGGCAGGCGGGCTCTCAACCACTGCGCCACCGGGGAAGCCCCTGTCTGTATATCTTTGATGAAGCATCTTTATATCTTGATGAAGTGTCTTTTCAAATCTATTATTTGTTGAGTTTGTTTTCTTACAGTTGAGTTTTGTGAATTCTTTATATATTCTTGATACCAGTTCACTGTCATATATGTGATTTACAAATATTTTCTCCCCAACATTCGTTTGTCCTCTCATCCTCTTAACAGTGCCTTTCACACAGCAAAAGTTTTTAATTTTGATGAAGTCCAATTTATAATGTTTTTCTTTTATAAATCATGCTTTTGGTGTCATGTCTAAAATCTCCTTGCCTAACCCCAGGGCATAAAGATTTTCTCCTGTTTTTCTAAAAATTTTAGTTTTACATTGAATTCTATGAATGAATTTCTGTATTAAAAAAATTAGGTTTAGGTTGAGGTTCATTTTTTTGCATGTAGATGAACAGATGTCCAACTGTCCCGACACTGTGAGCGTTGGTGGTATAGCGGTAAGCATAGCTGCCTTCCAATCGTTCCAACATCGTTTGCCGAAAAGACTAGTCTTTTTCCTTTAAGTTACCTTTACATCTTCATCAAAAATCAACTGGCCATGTTTGTGTGTGTTTCTGGACTCTGTTCTGTTCCACTGACCCAAGCGTCCATCCAGCCCTTCACCAACACCAGTCTTCATTACTGTGATTTTATAGAGTAAGTCTTAAAACTGGGTAGCATGACTCCTGCTTTTTAAACAAAGAACAGTGAAAGTCACGTTCAAGAAAGCTGACAAAATCTACACAACAAATTTTAGGTTCAAATTAAACATTTTGGAAATAAGCCAGAAAAAAAGCAAATATGAGGGAAAAGACAGAAAGAAAAGGAGAGAGAAATGAAGTAGAAGAAAAAGAAAAGGGGAAAGAAGTGGGAACATGCCAGTCATACACATAAAGTGGTATAAACAGAGAAAGAAATAGAGAAGGAAAGAAAAAAAGGAACAGGAAGATAAAAAGAAAATGGTTCCCTGCACATTAGATCACAAGCACTACAGCCGAGCCAGTGAATTTCTATCTGTAAGCCATGAACACCTTGGTTACAACTGCATACCAGAGCTAGCATCAGTAGTAAGAACAGGGCAAGGGCTTGGTGGAGGCTCCAGACCAAGGACCCATCCTGCTAAAGATCTAAAATAGGCCAAACACTTTCCTCATTTAATAGTCCAAAACAAGCAATGATCATAATACACACTTCTATTTCTATATAACCCACTTCATTAGGTTTAAATAATCCTATGTAACTGTCTGTTCCCATAGATAAATGGGCTGATTCAATGATCACCATGGAATTTACTGATGTTTTGTTTAGAGGTTTCAAAGAGACAACTGTCTAGTTCTCTGAGGATGAACTATCCACCCTGTCTACCGTATGGGGTTGTCACAAAGATCAAATGAGAACATAAAGAATTGCTTCATAAACTGAAATTTCTTATAAAATTACAAGGTAGTATCACTGGTTCTCTTCATCCAAAGTCTGGGGCCACGAAGCTTTGTTAGACACAGATGACAGCATATGGCTCGACTATGAGGACCCTTTAGTGAAATCTAAAATTGTCTCCACCGGCAGCCAGTCCAGCTCTCTTTCTAGTCACCCATGTTACTAACAGCAAAGAGTGGTTCAGTAAATAGCTCTGGGCCCTCCTCTACAAAATCTCCTCTGTTAGGGACATTCAGATATTAGGATCTTACTTTCCTTTCTTACACACAAAAATTCACTATTTCCCCCTACTTTCTATACTTAACTCTTGGATTCTTGAAAAATAAAATCATAGTTAACAAATGTAAATGCAGTCACACAGCAAATATGACATGGTTTTAAACTAAAAATAAGATTTGACACATTCCAAAATAAAAGCTTCACTCATCATTTCTGTTATAAAATTCTCCTGTGGGGTGTGTGTGTGTGTGTGTGTAATTTCTGTCTTTAAAAAATACTCTAAGAGTCTTTATATTTCATGTTGCTTTCTCTAACTATGCCTTTCTGTAATTCACAGACCCAGGAAACCACCTATCCCCTGCTATATTTATGTAAGTGTTTAAGCTGCTTATGTTTACCTTACCTCCTTTATTTGAGAAGACAGCTGATCATTTAATATGTATTACATAGTACTTAATACATTACTGGAATTCTGTGAATATATGAACGTGTGTTGACTACACTAAATATTTCTTGTTTATGATTCTGTTTACTCATTCGGTCATTAGTTTATTTAATAAGCTAGTCAACCTCATGCCGTGGCAATGGAGGCAGTCTGACACGCCACAAAAACACAGGCTTCAGAGATAGAGACCTCAGTTTAAATCCTGACTCTTACTACTACCTGAGTGACTTTGGACAAGTCAGTAACTTTGGCCTCATTAATCTCCTAATCTTTAAGATCAAGATAATACCACCAACATCTACAGGTGCTGAGTTCAATGACGACTATGCAATGAGTCTGGCACATCACAGGTGTTGCTGGTATCAGTTCCTTTCTTAGACCTTAGAAGTAAGGTCTAAGAAAATTCTAAGTAAGAACTTAGCAAGATGCTGTACATCTGAAACTAATATAATATTGTAAATCAACTTATACTTCAATTAAAAACACATAGGCGGGCTTCCCTGGTGGCGCAGTGGTTGAGAGTCCGCCTGCCGATGCAGGGAACACGGGTTCGTGCCCCCTTCCGGGAAGATCCCACATGCCGCGGAGCGGCTGGGCCCGTGAGCCATGGCCGCTGAGCCTGCGCGTCCGGAGCCTGTGCTCCGCAATGGGAGAGGCCACAACAGTGAGAGGCCCGCGTACCACAATAAAAAAAAAAAAAAAAAAACACATAGGCAATTAAAAAAAAAAAAGAATCCCCAATGAAGTATGGCATGTGGAACCAAGGATAGAGTTTCCACTGCCTGATACTAATAAGCACTATGGTCTCAGAACAGGCTAAAATCACCCAAGATCCTAATTAAAAGTTGGATCAGCAAGCCAGAAATAACTGCCAAATGGAGAGACAATTAATTGCCCACCTGACAATCCTGACATCTAGAAGAGGGAGATTGCTGATGAAATTCCATGACGAAGTTAGATCCTAAACATACAAAGTCGTCTGGCCTTAGCCTTGGTGCTGGTGACCACCCTCACCTTGCTCTGCAGCCTTTCTCAGCTGCTAGTCCCCAGAGGAACCAAAGAAATGACTCAGATAGGAAACAGTCACGCTTTCTCTGCTCAAACCCAGGTGTCCCAGTGGCCCCAAAATGCCTCACCGAATGTGCTATAAGAGAATTCCTTATTCTTCTGTTGGAGTAAAAGGCAGCAAATATTAAGGGCCCGTCATCTTCGTTTCTTCATTTAATACCTCTCAGGTTATTAGCACTTTGGTAGCCCTCTCTGTAGATAGCTCAACAATTCCTCTTTTCTGGACTCGTGTGACTTCATTCCTCTTTAGTATTCTCCCATTCCCTGAATCCTAGGCAGGTCTCCTCCACCTCCAGCAATGAAACAGTCTAGCATGCAGTGAGGACAGAAGTGTCAGCATAGAGACATCCTTGCCCTCAGATTATTGGGTAGTAAGTGAGCAATCATAAAGCAGGACTAAAACATGAGCAAAAATGTTTAGGGAAAAGCAGACATGCACTGCAGGGTTAATCTGAGACATCGGGGAATTCTAGTACAACTCTTCATTATAGACCTGAGCTCCACTTAAAGATCAGACGCCTCTGCCACTAACTCCCTGAACACACACCTTCACACTGCTCAGAAAGGTGCAAGCCAGAACTACTGTTTCACCCTTTCAGGTTCCTCAGGAGAGGTACTAAGCTACTATAGCCATCCTCCCAGTGTGCAAAAGGCACAAAAAGTCTTCCTTACTGAAAAGCCACTGCAACAAATGACTACTTAAGGGGTGCTCTATGAAGAAAAGAGCACCAAGAAAAACTGCAATCAATTTTACCGTAGCAGCAGATTCAGTTCTCCACCCAACAAATCACAAGTAGAAGCATCACGCCCACGGACAAGTAAGTTCTTTCACATGAGGAAGTTTCAATAGACTGACCAGATCCACTGGTCCTCCCCAAACTCCTCCCCTTAGGGGCTGACTTGTTGCCATTACCTGTACAAGTGACGGTTGTCTTCAAAGTCTTCCTGGCCCCATTTTCCCTTGATGTCTTCAATAACGTGATTCTTCAGGAATTTTTTTAGCAGCTGGACCGTCTGTTTGCGGGTCACTTCGGGGCCAAAGTTTTGGCTGCGCCTCAACAGCTCGTGTAGCCAATCCACAGCTTCGGCCGCTGTGAAGCAACGTTCATAACTTTTGAAACGACAGCGATGTTTCCGTAACGGCATCTTGGTGCGAAAAAGCTCGACTGTTTCATTCCACTAGGGGCAAAAAGAGAGGAATGCATTTAGTGATCAATTGAGTTTTTTACAAGGTTATTACATCCCAAATATTTAAGACAATGAATGCAGTTTTTCCATTTAAAAGATTGCCTTAAGGGGACTTCCCTGGTAGCACAATGGTTAAGAATCCTTCTGCCAACGCAGGGGACACAGGTTCGAGCTCTGGTCGGGGAAGATCCCACATGCTGCGGAGCAACTAAGCCCATGCACCACAACTACTGAGCCTGTGCTCTAGAGCCCACGAGCCACAACTACTGAAGCCCGCGTGCCTAGAGCCCATGCTCGGCAACGAGAAGCCACCGCAACGAGAAGCCCGTGCATCGCAACGAAGAGTAGCCCCCCCTCGCGGCAACTAGAGAAAGCCCATGTGCAGCAATGAAGACCCAACACAGCCAAAAATAAATAAAATCTTTTAAATAAAAATAAATAAATAAAAGACTGCCTTAATAACAGACGGAGCCTTGAAATTGTTTTGTATTTACAACCTTTACACGCTAAAGAGAAAGTAACTTTTACAAATGCATTTATTCATGCAATAAATATTTACTGGAGATGCTGCCATTAATTGTCCAATGATGTGAACTTAACGGATTTTTACATTAATGAGAAACATGAACAAAAATAATGGTAAAACTGAGCTCAATATGCATAATTCACTTCTTCCAGCCCTATGTTTAATACAAGTTTACCTCATTCAGAAAGTATTTACTGTTCGTTACACGAAAGGCATTGTATGGGAAGAGGAAAAGGGAGATGCATAAAATATAGTGCCTGGTGTCAAAGCATATTTAAAAATTCTGCATTATATTTTCCTATTTAAAAAAAATCTACCTGGTCCGGGAAGATCCCACATGCCGCAGAGCAACTAAGCCCGTGTGCCACAACTCCTGAGCCTGCACTCTAGAGCCCAGGAGCCACAACTACTGAGCCTGCATGCTGCAACTACTGAAGCCCTCGTGCCTAGAGCCCGTGCTCCACAACAAGAGAAGCCACCCAATGAGAAGCCTGCGCACCACAACGAAGAGTAGCCCCCGCTCACCACAACCAGAGAAAGCCCGCGCGCAGCAACGAAGACCCAACACAGCCAAAAATAAGTAAATTAATTAATTTTTTTTAAAAAATCTAGGGGCTTCCCTGGTGGCGCAGTGGTTGCGCGTCCGCCTGCCGATGCAGGGGAACCGGGTT
>NC_041221.1:64437204-64450025 GCF_002837175.3 Physeter macrocephalus
CAACGGGAGAGGCCACAGCAAAGGGAGGCCCGCATACCACAAAAAAAAAAAAAAAAAAAAAAAAAAATCTAGACATCCAAGCCATCATCAGCCATCCCTAAATTAAATGAAATGTTCACATATGGTGCTCTTCCTGCATAATTACTCCAACATTTTCTTAGGACCCTCGTCTTCCCACCATTCCTCCTAAAAGTCCCAAAAACTCAGAGTCTTACTCTCATAACCATTCTCTCTCCTCTCATGCTCCTCTTTCAAGTCTATCACTTTATAGACTCGGAACCTTATTTTTCACCTACTTTCCTACTGAAATCAGCTCTTCTGATTTCACCTTTTTCTTTCAGTGATCGTTCTGACCTCAGCATACTCTTTTTATTTTGCCCAACACTGGTTCCTTGTCTTCTCTTCCAACCAGGCCTCTTCTTCTAGGTTTCTCTTCATATGCTCTACTGCCCAATCACCTCTGCACCTGTTGTCCCATTTCTCTTCTCCCTTTGATGGCTAACTTTCTCAGCCACAGTAATCATTCCTGAGTATACAACACCAGGTGCTTCAAGGGCCCAGGTAGGGTCTGTGCAAGCAGGCACCCTGGATGTGCAGCACCAGGCACAACAAACACACAGTTGGTACTCAACAGGCAAACGCCTAACTGGTCTTTCACTTTCCTTATTTTTTTTTTTTAACTACCCCCTAACTTCATGCAACTTAATTCTACTTTGACTCCCAGTCATGTCTTTCTCCTGGACAAACTCAAACGTCTTTTTGTCCTATGCATATCAATCTTTCTACTTCATTTGACACTACTATAAGCCATGCTCCAAATTAAGTTGGTGCAGATTTAAACTTTTTTTTTTAACTTTCTTAAAACCACACACAAAAACTGTACAAGCTGTAGAGTAAGATAACCTATAACCAGAATTTCTAAAACAAAACAAAAAATTCAAATCAAGAAAGGACAGACACTCCACAGAAAAATGGAAAAACACTTAAACAGGCACTTCACATAAAAGAACCTCCAAATTTACCATAACGTATGCAGATATTCAATCTCATTAATTAGCAGTGAAATGCAAAAGAAATCTATAATGCAATACCACTACATGCCTACAGAATGGCTAAAATGAAAAAGACAGGCAATACTGTTACCAAGGGAATGTGGAACAACTGGAAATTATATGCACACTGTATAACCCAGCAATTCCATTCTTAAGTATATATGCCACAGAAATATGTTCACCAAAAGCCACCCTGTTCATAATAGCACTATTTTTATTTATTTATTTATTTTTGGCTGTGTTGGGTCTTTGTTTCTGTGCGAGGGCTTTCTCCAGTTGCGGCAAGCAGGGGCCACTCTTCATCGCGGTGCGCGGGCCTCTCACTGTCGCGGCCTCTCCCGTTGCGGAGCACAGGCTCCAGACGCGCAGGCTCAGTAGTTGTGGCTCACGGGCCTAGCCGCTCCGCGGCATGTGGGATCTTCCCAGACCAGGGCTCGAACCCATGTCCCCTGCATTGGCAGGCAGATTCTTAACCACTGCACCACCAGGGAAGCCCAATAATAGCACTATCTTAAGAGACAAAAACAACCCAAATATCCATCAACATAAGAACAGATAAATTGATTCATGCAGTGGAATGCTGCACAGCAATGAGAATGAACTACTGCTACATGCAATAACATAGATGAATAACATAGATAAAATATAACTGATATAAGAAGGCCAGATATGAAAAGTACTATATGATTGTATTTACATAAAGTTTAAAAGCAGACAAAAGCTAATCCATGGTATTAGAAATCAAAATAGTGGTTAATTTGTATGGAGGTAGAGACTGGGAGGGGCAGAGAGACATCTGGGCTGCTGGTAATGTCATATTTCTTGATCTGGGCATTGGTTAAATGGGGCACTCACATTGTAAAAATGCACTGAGTTGTACGCCTATAATTTGTGTGTTTTCTGTACATGTGATGCAGAATAAAGGGCTAAAAACAAAACACACATATACATACACACACACACGCTCATATATTAAAATCCTCCTGAGAGCAATCCACAATTTTAAATTACCAACCTGAAAGTTGATAAATATGAACTAGCTGATTGTGCTGGTAAACTGAATGTGGAAGAGATTAAGGAGGGTAGCCGAAGAAGAAACGAAGTGAGTGGATGAAAGAGGGACTTGAATGTAAACAGAGGAGAAGCAGGGCCAACTAGCTAGAATAAAATAATGAACAGCAGAAAGAGAGCCCAGGAAGAGCCCGTGAACGTTGATTTAAGTTCACTCTCTGCCCACCTCCCTCACCAGGTTACTGTGACGTACTGAGATCATGCTTACGAAAGCCCTCTGTAAAAGATAAGGCATTCCTCAAGCATAAGGAGAATATATAAAATTCCCAGGATAATCTCTTAAAACAAATTACAGGTTCAATCTATTCTGGAGCTAGAAGGAAACTCTGGGGCAAAATCAAGATCCAAAGAGGACAGGCAAGTTGGCACATGTCACTCAGGTATTTAGTCTCATAATAAGATCTGGAAACCTGCTCTATGCTCTCCTTCTCTAGTGGTCATTTCACTATAACAAGAACCTACAAACTTCAACATAGATTTAAACAATTTCCACATATTTTTAAACATTGGTTGTTTGGGTCTTTTTTTCAATTCTCTGCTGACACCAAGCTTGCATTTCAGTCCTGATTAATATATGTTGGGAGGAAAGAAGAGTTAATAAAAAAGAGTTTTATTTATTTTAGGTTGATTGATAAACTTAATGCATAGTACTTTATGCATTACTTAATAAAAGAACGAAGATACGGCTCTCTGGGACCCAATATTTCAAAATATAAGTAAATATGCCTGTTTTTGACTCAAGGTGGTTAGCAGTTCCTCTACTGTCACTTTAATTACAGAATGCACACTGTAACAAATTAAATGCAGAAATATATACAAAAGAGTCTTCCCTGTCTCTCTCCAATCCCACATATCTATTAATCATACTCACATATATAGAATCCTTCCTTTGTATGTATGTATTGTTTATTATCACTGTCGCTGTTTGCTTCCTTTTTGAAGAAATGAGATCAACCATATTGTACATATTATCCTACAACTTGCTTTTGCATTAAACATACCAGGATATCTTTGTGTCAGTACCTATAGATATAGACCATTTTATGAATGAATGAGTTCCATAATTTATTCAACCACTTTCCAACTAATGGGCATGCAGCTGTTTCCAGTTTGTTGTTTCACAAGTATATTCTTGTTTACATAACCTACCGTATCAATCCTTTTATTTATTTTTGATAGAACAAATTTCTAAAGGGTATCAGCTTAGTTAAACCAGTTGTAGCAATTCACACTCCCAGCAATGCTGTATGAGCCCACTGCCTTATCTCTGGCCATTCCTAGATATTATCATTCTTTTGTCTGCCAATCTACATACAAGAAATGGTATCTTTATATTTTGTTTGTATTTTCCTGCCTTTATCTTCAGTCATTTTTATTTCTTCATTTGAGACTTGGATTTTTCTTCTGGGTTGTCTTTCTCTATCTTTTACTTAATTTTAAGAACTGTTTAAATCTAGAATTTGAATCTAAGTGCATAGAAGTCAGGAAAGTTACTCTATTTTGCTCAGTTCAGTATCCCCACAACTGAGGACAGTGCCTGACATACAGTACATGTATTTAATAAATATGTATTGAATGAATATAAATAGGGAATATTAATCCTTTTTCAAATATATTAGAAATGTTTTCCCCTGACTTATCAATTTGTTTATTTGGTCTCTAGCTATATAAAGGTTTTGCTGATGATTATATTGTTTTAAGAAAACAAATATATCTTCTTATCTTTATAGCTTCAGGGTTTACTTCCTCAATTAGGAAAGTTTCCCTGTCCTGAGATATTAAAAATATTTATCAAATTTTTCTCTTAATATTTTACAGGGATTTTAATATTTGAAACTTCAACTGAAATTTTTTTTTTTTTTTTTTTTTGCGGTACACGGGCCTCTTACTGTTGTGGCCTCTCCAGTTGCGGAGCACAGGCTCCGGACGTGCAGGCTCAGCGGCCATGGCTCACGGGCCTAGCTGCTCCGCAGCATGTGGGATCTTCCCGGACCGGGGCACAAACCCATGTCCCCTGCATTGGCAGGCAGACTGTCAACCACTGCGCCACCAGGAAAGGCCCTTCAACTGAAATTTTTTATGTTGTGGGGAGATCTCCAACTCTGTCTTCTCCCAAATGGAGAGTCAATTATGCTACCCTTCTCTCACTAAACTGTAATAGTAAGCTACCTTACATACTACCTTTCTTGATTCTGTTTCTTTCTTTTTTTTTTAATAGCCAGCTATGAACGAACTTTGAAACTGTTAATGTTTTACTGTATTATTATTATTATTTTTTTTTTTTTGGTGGTATGCGGGCCTCCCTCTGCTGTGGCCTCTCCCGTTGCGGGGGACAGGCTCCGGACGCGCAGGCCCAGCGGCCATGGCTCACGGGCCCAGCCGCTCCGCGGCACGTGGGATCCTCCCAGACCGGTACGCGAACCCGGTTCCCCTGCATCGGCAGGCGGACGCGCAACCGCTGCGCCACCAGGGAAGCCCACTGTATTATTTTTTTTTAATTTTTTAACTTTTTATTTTGGTTTTTTTGTTTGTTTTTTTAATTAATTATTTTTTTTTTATTTTTGCTGCATTGGGTCTTCATTGTTGCACACGGGCTTTCTCTAGTTGTGGCGAGCGGGGGCTATTCTTTGTTGTGGTGTATGGGCTTCTCATTGTGGTGGCTTCTCTTGTTGCAGAGCACAGGCTCTAGGTGAGCAGGCTTCAGTAGTTGTGGCACACGGGTTCAGTAGCTGTGGCTCATGAGCTCTAGAGCGCAGGCTCAGCAGCTGTGGCGCACGGGCTTAGTTGCTCTGCCGCATGTGGTATCTTCCCGGACCAGGGCTCGAACCCGGGCTCGCCTGCACTGGCAGGCAAATTCTTAACCACTGCACCACCAGGGAAGTCCTTGATTCTGTTTCTAAACTCTTTTTTATTTAAATACCACTGAGCTATTTGTCTATTCCTGAACAATACTACACTGGTGTGATTACAGTCTATTAATAATAAATTTAAATTTCTGGTAGGTCAAAGTCATCTATAGTCATCTTTTTAAAAACCTTTTAATTCCTCCATTTTTACTCTTCTGTATGAGCTTTCTACTCAATGCATCCCCACACGGGGGGGAAAAATCTATTAAGATTCTGATTGGTTTTTTAGCTATTCTGGTGATAGCTAGTTTTCATTTTACACTAGAAATTTTCTAAGAAGACATCCTTATCAAAGACTCATATCTCTTTTTTAGAAAAACTCGTAAAAAGAATTTTGAATTTATTTATTTTGATTTTTAATAGCATTTAACATTAGGATATTTACTCAATCCATGAGACACTTTAGATTTTCAAAACCTAGCAAGGACCCTGATCTCTGTTCCCACGTATTTCCAAATATAATTCAGTGGTTATTTGGCTACTCTGCCAAGAAAGAAAAAATTATCTTTAAAATAACTCACTATCCTCAGTAACATTTAGAAAGAAAATATCCTACGTCAACAAAGAACTAGATAGAGCTTGAGAATGTGATTGTTTCAATGACATATTACGAGAGAATCTTTATAGCAAAGGGACAAAACAGATTTGTTTTGTGATTAAAAAACATTTTTTGTTTATTTCAAACCCCTAGTTTAAGGCATAAAGAATCATACAACTGGGGCTTCCCTGGTGGCACAGTGGTTAAGAATCCGCCTGCCAATGCAGGGGACACGGGTTTTAGCCCTGGTCCAGGAAGATCCCACATGCCATGGAGCAACTAAGCCTGTGCTCCACAACTACTGAGCATGCCCTCTAAAGCCCGCAAGTCACAACTGCCGAGCCCACGTGCCACAGCTACTGAAGCCCGTGCGCCTAGAGCCGGTGCTCCACAAGAAGAGAATGAGAAGCCCACGCACCTCAAGGAAGAGGAGCCCCCACTCGCTGCAACTAGAGAAAGTCGGCATGCAGCAACAAAGACCCAACACAGCCAAAGATAAAAATAAATAAAAATAAATTTATATTAAAAAAAATACAACTGTTTTTGCTTAACAACATGACAAATACTGAGTGTTGAAATGTGCTTCCTATTCTTTTCTCTTGAATATTTATTTCATTTCTTTACTTAATATCAAAAATATTATGATAGTAGTGCTATAATATAGCACCTGGCCAGGGACTTCAGAGGCAAACAAACGCTAGATCTAGATGTACTTGCCACATACTGGCAGTGTGAACTTGATCAAGTCAGTTCACCCCTTTACACCTCAATAAAATGAGGGAATTGGACTAGATAATCTTTAGAGTCCATTCAAACTCTCAGATTCAATGATGGCTGTAAGTCTTTTAAAGTTTACTAGTTGCATCAGAAGATACAGACAACTCAGAATTAAGATCAAAGAAAGGATCAGTAGATTTAAGCAGTTTTCAGAAAAAGCAATTTTCTTTCTCCTCATTATTTCTTTTATTTATTTATTTATTTATTTATTTTTGGCTGCTAATTAGTTGCTAATTAGCTTCCATATTCACCATGAATTGACTTACAGAGTCTGTCATTTATTTTGGGCACAGAAATTTACCTAGTCCATAAAATGCTATTTTCAGATAAGACTTTGGTGTCTTAGAAAATGGAGCTGTACATGGTTTGAGAAAGTATAGTGAGCCATGAAAGGAGGAAGTAAACGCCTGCTCTTTGCGTACCAATAGGTTTTTCCCAAGCTTTTCCTGAAGATTAGGTTGAGGATGATGTTGGGAGAAGATGGAAATGCTAAGCTGGGAGCCAGGGAGGAAAGGCGAGCTGAGGCAGGTAAGTAAAGAGAGGACTAATCACAAACTGTATGATTTAACTGATGAAAGCTGTAAAGCACAACTGAATTATGTTCAGGAAAACAGAGATTTTACAATGAGGGGAAAGTACCTGTAATGACTACGGAGATCACTGCTAAATCAGTAATACTCACTTAAAAAAAAAAGGCTATTGTTTTCTGTGTTTTCAAAAATCTTAGTTTACGATCAAGATTCTCAAATAGAATAAAGTTGAGAACTGAATTGACTACCTTGGAAATTCTGGTGATATTTAGGTATTTTCATTAATTATTCACATATTTAATTTCCTAATTAACTTGATCAGTCTTGGCTAAATCTGACTTGAATATCACTTCTTGGAGACTGAAGACTTCTGAAGAACAGGGTACTTTTCTTTGTAAATTCCTTTGATAATATTTTACTGTGACTCAGAATCAAGAATGCCTTTCACATAGCCACTCTACATCTATAAAAAGCGGTACTTCACACAATTCTGTGAGTGAGATTAAAAACCAGTTCCAATTATCATGTAATTTATTTTTTTTAGTCTAAAGCTGGAAGAATGAGAACTGGTTACCCCAAGATCCAGAGTCTCTCTCTATTTCCCCTGCATTAGTGCTGTGAATAAATTGGCAGTAGGGGAGTGTTATTTTCCCTCCACAAAGAATAGTAAAGTTTTTGAAAGTCCCTGATAAAGCACAACCTGTATCTCATCCTTAAAGATGTACCTACCAATAGCCTTGACCCCAGATGGTTTCAAGTGGTAGAGGCAACTGTGAAGTGGAAGCAGATATGAAAAGAGGTTTTTTAAAATCCTATTTGTTCCCTGCTACCAGCAACCATACCTCTTAGAGGCAGGTCCAAAGGAAAACCTAAATTTATATGTGTTGAATTTTTTTTCAATGACTGAATCATTATGGGTGTCTGTAGGGCATTGTTTGCAAAGATGAGTGCAATAACTCCTTCCATCCTGTTCTCATCTTTTCCTGGATATCCCTTAGGGTGCATAGAACAATAAGCCTAATTCCCAAGTTAGCTGTGGCCAGAAGTGTTGACAGAACAAGGAGAGCAGTCCTTTCCTCCCAAATCACCTTTAAGCTTTCATAGAAAGTTGTCTAAAACTTGCTCTAGACATTACCAAATTATCGCCACTTACTCCATTACGAAATCGCTAAAATCACTTGCTCCAGGTCACAAAGAAATCAAGTACGCCTCAGAACTCGGATTACCAAAGCTGTTCTCCCAGGAAAACAGGCAGCACCCTGGACCACGGTCTGCAAATGCTCTTTCAAACCATAAGTCCGGGCCCACCCTCCTCATTTAGGTAGGTACTCACAGAAAAAGAAACGTCAGGAGCCGGAAACGTGACCAGGGCGATCCACCTCTGTTCTGGGCACCGTTAGAAAGAACCTCAAGTGTCACCACAAGTGACACTCGGGACGGAGACACGCTCCAGGCAGCGGGTGGCCCTAAAGTTACGGACTGGGGCGTTGGATTCCGGAGTACAGGAGAGGGGAGAGGCGTGTCACCCTGGTCTTCCGGGCGCTTTAAACAGGGAGGCGCCGTTGATTGGCGAGAACCCAGCCAAAGTCTCGGGATCGCAGCTGCGCCCACCCTGGACGGGCTGGGCCCCAGGCCCGGTTAGCCTTTCTTTGAGCGTCGTCCAGAATACCGCCGCCCGACCCGAAACACGTCCCGCCTCCAGACCCGAGCCCGGCCTGCCCTGGAGAAGCAAGGACTGACGAGTACGCAGTCGGCACTCAGGCCGGGGCCTCGCTTCGCCCAGATCCCGGCACGCACACTCACCAGCTTGGTGGCCCGGTATGGCCCGGGCCCCACGATGCGGTGCTCCATGGTCCGCACGCAGCGGCGGCCGCGGCCACACCAACGCTGAACCCGGAGAGTCCGAGGCGCCGCAGTTTGAATCCCGAGCCCACGCGCTGCAGGCGCTGATTGGGCGGTGCGGCGGCACGTGACGGGAACTGCGGGGCGGGGTCGCCGGGGCCCCACGGAGGGGGCGGTGGATGTCTCCTCCGAGACCTCCTGCTGCGGAGCGGCAATAGGTTCATAACCACCAGGGGTAGAGTCCGCGGTCCACCCTCGCCCGCCCCGCGCACACGCAAGCAGTCTCCGCAGAAGGGTCGATGAACGTGTGTAATTCAGTGACCGAAAGCCGGTTGGACTGGAGAGGCAAATCCCTGTCCGCCCTTCCAAGTGCACCGTGAACCTGGTGGTGCGGCGAAGACTGGGAGAAGTGGGTAGTGAAAGGAAGCGAGGGGACAGCCTCTTCAAGTGGAGGGACATGTAAAAACTAGATAAGAGCCCTTGGCCACAGGGAGTGTCGACAGCGTGTAAGAACAATAAAGAGCTGGAAAAGAGCCCCATTCAGCTTCCTGTGTTGTTCTTTTGGTAGAGTAGTCTTTCCCTGAAATTTGAGTTCTTTGTTTTTTGGATCTGAAATTTTCAGTCCTATGCCACAGGGCTCTGAGTTCATTTTGCTGCTCAGAATTTTACCCCTAGGAATTGATGGTCTGATTTGCAATTGTTCAAAAGGATAAATGAGGTCACCACTCTATGCCTACAAGTTCAAAGTTCAAATCTCATCACCTCAGCAATCATTCAGGATGAGATATCATAAGTAAGAGATAAGGAAAGGATTAGATTCCCACCCCTTGTTAATACTCTTCCTGCATTTGCTGCCTTAGATATGTATCTAGCTGCATTTTAGAAAGCCCCAAAAATTCCTGAGATGATACATATGTATTACTTTTGTAATCAGAAAAAAGCAATAAAGATATTTTTTTACTTCCAATCCTTATCAGAACTTTTTCATTTTTTTGGACCTCTAAACTCCATGGAAGAAATATTGCTTGTCCTTGGCAAGGGACACCAATGGGGCACAAGAGACAGAAGGAGAAATTTCAGAGCCTTGTCCATCTGGGAATTGTCAGCACCTGCCACAGTGGTGGAACTGTGATCTGAGACAAGACATCATGCCCTGCTTCCTGAGCATTTTCCCAAGAGTTGGTCATAAGCCAAAGACAAGATAGTTCCTTTTTCTGGAAAGGCATATCTCCCAATGACCTACATATCAGAGGCCACAAAGACAATCTTTGTAAACGTAGTTTAAATTAGACAGCTGATCATTTACCAGTCTTTCAGCTTCACATAAATCAACTGGGAAATTTCTCACCTTCTCTCTGCCCTAAAATGCCAGTGCTTTCTACCTTTCTGACCTATGTTTCAGCCACAGTGGTCCTCTTTCCATTCAAACCTCACAGTCTGCTTGGTTCCCCTGCTGGGAATGTTCTTTCCTCAGCTCTTTGCAAGGCCGTCTCCATCTCAGCATTCAGGTCTCAGTTCATAGTGCTGCCAACCTTAAAAAAGCCTTCCTTGACCTTCCTGTATAGAGAAGCCTGACACGCCCACCCTACTCTTGCACTGTTTTATTTCCTTCTGAGCACTTACCTGTAACTAGAATTACTTATTTTCTTCTACTTCTACAATGATGGTTGTCAAATGAAGGGGTTCCAGCTTCTGGGAGCATTTGGGGCATTTGGGCATTGAGGTTGTTTTCTGATCTTCTAAAAGGTAGGAAGGCCAGTACTGGTATTTTGTGGGCAGGGGCCAGGGGAGCTAGATGTCTTCTGGTGCTTAAGTCAGGCCACACAACCTACAATTGGCCCGTGTTCTACATGTCTTTTTATTGTCCACTGGACATTCAGGTAAGTGAATAACCTGTTTGTTATTATCTAAGCCTAGAACCTAACTCTGTTTTACATGTAAAATAAAAAGTAGTTTTGGCCGGCTAGAGTACGCACTGAAGTTTCCAGGAATATCATACCCTGTCCCATTTGGGATTGTACCAAAAGTTGCTCGCCATGTCACAAGAGCATCAGTAATGGCAACGCAGCTAATGGTATTTGAGACATGTATCTGTGTCATTCTGTATCTGCAACTCTTGAATTCATGGGAATTATGCATAAAGGTGCTGTATACTTATTTAGTCCTTATTTCAAAATGTCAAATATAAAGGAAGAATGACAAGAATATTCAGTTAACTTTATCTTTACTTCTCTTTAATCCAAATTAATTTTTTTTATTTATTTTATTTATTTATTTATTTTTGGCTGTGTTGAGGCTTCGTTGCCGCGCGCGGGATTTCTCTAGTTGCGGCGAGTGGGGGCTACTCTTCGTTGCGGTGTGCGGGCTTCTCATTGCGGTGGCTTTTGTTGCAGAGCACAGGCTCTAGGTGAATGGGCTTCAGTAGTTGCGGCACGCAGGCTCTAGAGCACAGGCTCAGTAATTGTGGCTCACGGGCTTAGTTGCTCTGCGCCATGTGGGATCTTCCTGGACCAGGGCTCGAACCCGTGTCCCCTGCATTGGCAAGCGGATTCTTAACCACTGTGCCACCAGGGAAGTCCCCCAAATTAATTTTTATAAGTAGATGCAAGTACTTGCCTATCTCATTATATCTAGCTGATATAATCATGCTTAGGTATTTATTTAAATTTTGAAATGAATATTGCTTTATTATGAATTACGTCCTTTTTATTTCACCGTTATATAAAAAAATGTTAATTTTAATTATGTGTAGGTTGGTTACCTGTGAATTTCATTTCAGCAGAATAAAGATTATTGGCCCTGATCCAGTTGTGAACCGTTGCTCTGTCTAGACTATAAACTCCATGAGATCAAGGACCTCTTGTTTCCCACTGTACCCCAGTTCCAAAAACAGTATCTGATACATAGTAAACACTCAATTAAAAAAATTAATATATAACTTTGCTTTAATGTAAAAATGTTTTAACTTACTTAAGTAAAATTGAAGCAGGAGGGAGATTCTACAGTTTATCCTCTGGCTCTCCATGCCTGAGCATACCACAATCTTCCTTCCAAATCCATAGGCACCCCAGTTGAATAAGCACAAAAAAATGCTAGTTTATTTTTTTTTGTTTGATAGATTCACAACTATAAAGAATATAATGGTGCATTATTTCATTTTTCTACATTTATTTTCTATGTATTCTATGGTATTATATAAATACATTGTAAGTTGACTCAGTTCCTTTTTGGAAAGAGTTACCCACTACTTCTAAGAAATAAATTACAATCCTTACAGTTGTAAAGCTGCTTGCAAAGCTTTGTCACATTATCTCATTTGATCCTCAGAACCATATGGATATGCAAATATGGATAATCCCATCCTACTGTTGAGGAAGCTAAACTTCAGAGACTAAGTGACTTGCTTAACTAGAGAGGTTAAGTGTCCCACAGCCAGTAATTGACAGAACTTGGAACTGAACCTATACCTTCTGCTGCCAAAGCCTGTGGAGTTTGGTTTGCTTTGGTTTGATTGCTTGGTTGGTTGGTTTTTACTAATGCCTTCACAAATCAAAAAGGATAATTTCCGGGGCTTCCCTGGTGGCGCAGTGGTTGCGCGTCCGCCTGCCAATGCAGGGGAACCAGGTTCGCGCCCCGGTCTGGGAAGATCCCACATGCCGCGGAGCGGCTGGGCCCGTGAGCCATGGCCGCTGAGCCTGCGCGTCCGGAGCCTGTGCTCCGCAACGGGAGAGGCCATAACAGAGGGAGGCCCGCATACCACAAAAAAAAAAAAAAAAAAAAAAGGATAATTTCCAAATGTAAAGTAGAATTTCACATTTATATTTATGCGAAGTCACATTTCAGGAGGGGGGAGAAGGATAGAAACCTTTCATAAGTTTATCCAAATGATCATTCCTAGGAATGAGTTTCATAAAAACCTGAGTAAAAAACTTGAGTTTCGGGCTTCCCTGGTGGCGCAGTGGTTGAGAGTCCGCCTGCCGATGCAGGGGACACGGGTTCGTGCCCCGGTCTGGGAAGATCCCACATGCAGCGGAGCGGCTAGGCCCGTGAGCCATGGCCACTGAGCCTGCGCGTCCGGAACCTGTGCTCCGCAACGGGAGAGGCC
>NC_041221.1:64450035-64455534 GCF_002837175.3 Physeter macrocephalus
TGTGCTCCGCAATGGGAGAGGCCACAACAGTGAGAGGCCCGCGTACCGCAAAAAAAAAACAAAAAACAAAAAAACAAAAAACTTGAGTTTCACAAAACGCTTGAGTTCTCTTCAACCCTCTGATTATAGTTTGGCTTGTTACTATGTTTGTATTCATTGGGATTGATTGCATATGAAATACGTATTTACTCAGATTACTACCCCCAAGAAAGTTGAACTCTCAGTTATGTCTCAATTAAATAATTAAAATTTATTTCCACATTCACAATGGAAGCAATTTTAATAAATTGCTGTTCATACTCTTCTTGGCATATATAAGTGTAAGGCCATCAAGATCCTGTAGAAGCTTTGCCTCAGCCTCAGAACATCTTTATAAAGTGAGTATTAGCACATTGAGAATGGGCAGTTTCACCATCACCACCTGACTTTTCACTGATATTAGGAAATTCCAAGCTATGGTGCAAGAAAGCACCATAGGCCTCGAGTATATTGTGGGGTTGGAAGCTGTGTTTCTCAATCATGCCCAGTAGGGAACAGTTGGGACTGGTGCCCTCACTCCCCAGGGGATTCCTGACTGCTACATGCAGTTCCGCTGCTGCCTGAAAGGTCTCCCAGCCGGTTGGATGGGTCATTTTGGAAGAACTCCTCTGCTGAAACCCAAGTCACTGAGTTCCTACATTCAACTTGAGCCTTTCAGATTGTACTACAACTACATTCAGTTGTGTTTGTTGGCATTTAAGCCATCAAGACTGTCTATTTGCCAAGGTTCTTAAAAGTTGTAATATCTGTGACTTGATTTCCATGGCTATTGGTCTGTACTGTCACTGTTCTATTAGGATATGTTCCCCCAGAGCTTGTATTAACCCTATTCACTAATAGGGACATCATATTCTTTGGGGTATGGGTGAAGAAGAAATGATAAAAATATATGGAAAACATAAAACCATACTATTTCATTGAAACTGTTGAATAATATTTTTATTTCAGTATTTAAAAAATAAATGTCCCAAAGAAATGGAGAATTTATATTCATTCATTAATTTATTCAACAAGTATGTATGAGTACCGACTATGTGCCAGGCACTGTTTCAACCACTGAAATGCTGAAGTAAATAAAACAAAGTTCTCATTTCCAGAAGCTGACATCCTAGTGGGGAAAGAGATGACAAGCTAACTATAATACAGAAAAATATATATAATATATCAGGTGGTAATTGGGTTCTGGGAAGAAAAGTAGAAGAAGAAAGAGAGGAGGGTGGAGGGAGTGGATGCTATTTTGGCTCAGGTGGTCAGGAAAGTTCTCTCTGATGAAGTGACATTGGGTAGACAATCTGAGTGGAATAGAGGGGTAGCTGTTGAAGGGAGGACCTTCCAAGCCAGTGGAGCAACAGCCCATGTGAAAGCCTGAGGTGGACACATACTTGCCACGTCCAGGGAATACGGGAAGGGGGCCAGGGTTACTGGAATGGGGTGCGTGAAAGGGAGAGAGGAGGAGATGGGGTTGAATACAGAGTGGAAAGGGGCTTCTGAGGCCACATTATGAGCCACAGGATTTGGATTTTACTCTGAATTTGTTGCAAATGTATTAAAAAGTTTTGAGTGTGTCAAGATCTTAAATAGGGTTTTTTAAGCAGCACTCTTGCCATTGTGTGGATAATGGACTGGAATGGGTATAGGTATGGAGTGAGCAGGAAAACCAGTTAGGGATATTGTTGCAATACACTTGCAAGAAAAATAAATAAATTTGGTTGGTACAGTGCTTGGCACATAGTGACATTTCACAAATATTTGTTGAATGAATAAATGAATGAGCAAGTGAAACTAAGCTTCAAAAATTATCTCAGGACTTCCGTGGTGGCGCAGTGGATAAGACTCCATGCTCCCACTGCAGGGGGCCCGGGTTCAATCCCTGGTCCGGGAACTAGCTCCCACATGCATGCTTCAACTAAGAGTTCACATGTCACAACTGGGGAGCCCTCGTGCTACAACTAAGGAGCCCACCTGCTGCAACTAAGACCCAGATCAACCAAAAAAAAGTAGTTCATCTCCTAAAGATCGATTCATTTTATCTATGTGTATTTCTTATAGGTATGTACTCTACAATATAATAGCTAACTTTTATATTTTCAATTTAACCTATACAATTTGCTGCTGAACCTACTATTCTGGTAGGTCTTATTGTTAAAGGATTATCCATTCTTGCTTCTCCCGTTTGAGTCTGGGAAGATATTGGGTTGGCCAAAAAGTTTGTTCGGGTTTTTTCCAGAAGATGTTACAGAAAAACCCGAACGAACTTTTTGGCCAACCCAATACAATCCATACCCCATGCCTTGTGTTATAATCGTGCACATGCAAACACACACACGTGCACACACACACACATGCACACAGACTTCCTGCCACCTCACAATCACACTATTATAGTTTGAAGTTAGCATAAGAAAATCTTTAGCAAGGACCTAACTGAATGGTTTCTCATATTTGGACACAAGTTCAGTTTCTGGCGTATCATAGCCATGCCTCTGTGTTGCTATGGCTAAGTATAATTCTCTACATCTAAGAAAGAGATATGATAGAAAAAAAAATTTTTTAAACGAACGTTTGTCTGGCCAAGGAACATAGGATTCGAGGAGGAAGATCCTAGAAACAAGAATCACCAAGGTAGCTTGTTTAAAATCCTAGGTACCGGGCTTCCCTGGTGGTGCAGTGGTTGAGAATCCGCCTGCCGATGCAGGGGACACGGGTTCGTGCCCCGGTCTGGGAGGATCCCACATGCCGCGGAGCGGCTGGGCCCGTGAGCCATGGCTGCTGATCCTGCGCGTTCGGAGCCTGTGCTCCGCAACGGGAGAGGTCACAACAGTGAGAGGCCCGCGTACACAGGTGATTTATGGTTTTGACTCCCTACCAGCAACTCCAAAGATCCATGTACATATTTCTAATTTTGCTGAGGCAAAACTTTAAAACTCCCACCCTGTAGGCTGGTAACGGGAGAGGTCACAACAGTGAGAGGCCCGCGTACCACAAAAAAAATATAAAATAAAATAAAATCCTAGGTACCTAGATTCCACAGGTGATTTATGGTTTTGACTCCCTACCAGCAACTCCAAAGATCCATGTACATATCTCTAATTTTGCTGAGGCAAAACTTTAAAACTCCCACCCTGGAGGCTGGTATGCAAGAGAATGTCATCCAGCTTGTACATGAGCCTAGCCAACCCCTAGGATCTCATGTCCAATGTGACTTTTATATTCTCTACTGTTTGTGTTTATGTATCTTATGGGAAAAATATTATGCTATAGTTGTATTTCAGAATTACCCAAGTCAATGAACTTATTCCTCATAAATGCTAAAAGCCAAAAGAAGTTGGAATTTGGATATGCAGCCTCTGACTGACAGTGAAACATCCAAATAGAGGTGACCCATGGTTGAAAATATTAGATGAAGAGGGCAGGGTAGAGTTGGGGAAGTTGAAGACCTACAGATAAATGAGGACTTTGAGGAAGGAAGACTATAGAGAGAAGAACAGAGGCCTTCACTGTCCCATTTCAGCCCTTTAGCTTACTACCCTGACTGACAAGTTTCTCTGGCCCTCAAACCTGCTGCTTCAATAGAAAACTTCTGTTGGTTCTTATAAGGTAAATTTAAATTTGCCTTGCCCCATGACAGTCTAAAAAATTATATGTCTCATTTATCTTTTTAAAGACCAAACACTTTAACAGAGCAGCCATTTGTTGTACAACAAATTAAATTATTTTTGAACTATCCTCCTGTTGTCACCAAACATCTTTAAAGTCACCTTAAAATTAACGTTATCTTTTTGATAAACTTTCACAATATCCACTTTGTTGCGGGGTATAGAATATTTCTTAGATGTGTAGTTCTTGTTTCCATACAAAGAAGTGTGTATAAAGTTAAATAGAATAAGATAGTAGTGAGAATTAACTGTTTGTTCTAGCTCTTAAAAAAAAAACCAACAAACCTGCTGCTTCATCTCTGAGTCTAGGCTTGTCTGCCCACTCCGGGCACTTCATCTTCTGTGATTACTCAGCCTGGCCTGGGCCAGGGATAGCTCAGTTAGGGGATTACCCCACTCTCTTGGTTCCCTCCCTAGAGGCTTCAACTCTGGGCATTCATCAAAGACTTTCTCCTCTATTTCACTGTCAAAGGCTCAAGATTCAAGTTTTCACCTCAGCAGAATTACAAATCATTACATGTTATTGAACTTTCGGGTAGCGAGCCAATAGTTAAATGATAAATTCTAGTATCAGTACATCAGTTGTCTGACCCATAGCCCCTCAGCTCAGTTTTAAGAAAAATCTAAAGGTAGGATCAAATTATCCGCACTTTTAAAAGATTCATCACAAATGGTCCCTGAAATAGCAAATATACTTAGGATAGCCCCCAAAGAATTCAATTTACAAAAAAAAAAAAAGTGGGGGAGGAGAAGAATGTGCAGATCTTTTAGAAAACACTGCTGCCTGATCTCACAGCCAGACGCTTGTAAGTAGTAAGGTGCCCAGGGCAGAGGTAAGATACTTAACAGGGAATCTCCTACTCCTGGCAGCAGCAGCAGAGGACCCTGGGAGCCAAGGCTCATGGACCACAAACAAAAACACAAGAGCCCAGAGAGTCAGAAGTGGGACAGTGGGTGGCAGCACGAAGCCAGAGCAGGATGAAAATGAGATTGTGAGGTAAAAGCAGTTGGGGAACAAGGAAGGTCTGTGAGCTGGGGCAGGGTGTCTGTTATGTGTTGGGCTATCTTGAAGGGCTAACAAAGGCAACAGTGGTTATTGTGTTCGCCTACGACACTGCCACTCTTATTTTCTTTCAGAGGCAAGTAATTGAAACTGGCTTGGATGTAAAAAACAAAGTTATTTTAAGCATTTTGTCCTTACTGATGATTACTTTATATTTTCCTTGTTTATTTCTGACACAGATCTTTTTCTTTTCTTTCTTTCAACTTTTTATTGGGTTATAACATATGGAGAAAAGCACTCATTATCTGTATAGGGTTTGAGAAATTTTCACTAACTGAACACATCCTTGTAACCAGCACCTCAATCAAGAAACAAAACATGAACAGGACCTGAGCAGACCTCCAGTCTCTACCTGCCTAAAGATAACTGGTATGGATCTTCTACTATGTAAGAAAAAAAGAAACAGGAAGAGTTTACCCCAGACTAAAGAGGGAACAAGAGCCAACTCACAAATTACCAGGAATTTAGTCCATCTACGTTGTAACCCAAAAGCCAACTATAAAAAGTGGAGGGGGGAGGTGATGAAAGGATTTTATTTAGTGGACGAAACACAGCATTCGGTTTCAAGCTTGATATACCATTTGTGGACTTTTGTGGGTTTTCATTTAAAATGAAAGAGAGGGGCTTCCCTGGTGGCGCAGTGGTTAAGAATCTGCCTGCCAATGCAGGGGACACGGGTTCGAGCCCTGGTCCGGGAAGATCCCACATGCCGCAGAGCAACTAAGCCTGTGCGCCACAACT
>NC_041221.1:64456126-64486824 GCF_002837175.3 Physeter macrocephalus
AAGCCCACCCACCGCAACGAAGAGTAGCCCCGGCTCGCCACAACCAGAGAAAGCCCATGCACAGCAACAAAGATCCAACACAGCCAAAAATATAAATTAATTAATTAATTTAAAAAAAAGAATCTATGAAAATCCTCAGGTAACGTCGTATCTGTTGAAAGACTGAATTCACAAATTACCAGGAATTTAGTCCATCTACGTTGTAACCCAAAAGCCAACTATAAAAAGTGGAGGGGGGAGGTGATGAAAGGATTTTATTTAGTGGACGAAACACAGCATTCGGTTTCAAGCTTGATATACCATTTGTGGACTTTTGTGGGTTTTCATTTAAAATGAAAGAGAGGGGCTTCCCTGGTGGCGCAGTGGTTAAGAATCTGCCTGCCAATGCAGGGGACACGGGTTCGAGCCCTGGTCCGGGAAGATCCCACATGCCGCAGAGCAACTAAGCCTGTGCGCCACAACTACTGAGCCTGCTCTCTAGAGCCCGTGCTCCGCAACAAGAGAAGCCACCGCAATGAGAAGCCCGCTCACTGCAATGAAGAGTAGCCCCCGCTCTCCTCAACTACAGAAAGCCAGAGCACAGCAACCAAGACCCAGTGCCGCCAAAAATAAATAAATAAAATAAATTTTTTTAAAAAAGAAAAGTATTGAAAAAATACATCTTACTGTATGTAATACGGCAAAATTTTAAAAAAATTTAAATTAAAGAGAGACTTTCTAGACATTCAAACCTGCTTGACTACATTTCCTTATCCAGCTGTCTCTGAAAAGTCAATGATAGGGGACTTCCCTGGTGGCGCAGTAGAATCTATGAAAATCCTCAGGTAACGTCGTATCTGATGAAAGACTGAATACTTTCTCCCTAAGATCAGCAACGAGGCAAGGACATCTGCTCTCATCATTTCTATTCAACATTGTACTGGCTAGCTAGTACAATGAGGCAAGAAAAAGAAAGAAAAAGCATCCAAATCGGAAAGAATAAGTAAAACCGTCTTTATCTGCAGACAGCATGATAGCCTATGTAGAAAATCCTTTGAGGCCTACAAAACAGCTGCTAGAACTAAGAAGAAGGTTTTGCAATACTGTGGCAAGGACAGACACTACAGCTGGGTAGGAGCTGGATGGCTGTGGGGAAGGGTTTTCTATCTTTATTTTCTAAAGCCCCTAGGAGCTTTTTTTCCTTCTGAGCTTGCATTCTATCACACCCTGGGGGCCTTTCCTGACTGATATTGAGAGTGAAGACTTATTCCTTACTTAATCGTATTTCTCCAAGGAGAAACTTCCTGAGAGCCATGGCTCTCAAATTGGTCTGCACACTGGAATCACTTGGGAAGCTTCGAAAACTCCTGCTGCCCGGATTCCACCTCCACGGATTGTGATTTAATTATACTGAGGTATGGCCTGGATGTAGGATCCCCAATTCTGATGTACAATGTACCTTGAGAACCACTGCCCTACAGGAATATTTCTGGCCTGGTAACCTCTCTGAACAGTGAGTTTAGGAGGTGAAACTGGGCAAGCATGGCTCAGGCCCTACTGGATTTTCTGTGTGATCTGCCTGCCTTTAAAGTTTCCTGATTCTGTTCTGCTACTCTGAGCCATAAATTGTATGGCAAGGAGTAGAGGGAACAGGAGGTGGGAGAAGACTATGGCTGTCCAGGAATGACTGACTATGACAAGGTAAATCTAGCTAGTTCAGATATAAGGAAGTCCAGTTAGTCATCAGACTTAAAGCCACCTATTCCTAAACCACAACTACTGAGCCTGCACTCTAGAGCCCGCGAGCCACAACTACGGAAGCCCACGCGCCTAGGACGCATGCTCCGCAACAAGAGAAGTCACCGCAATGAGAAGCCCACACACCGCAACGAAGAGTAGCCCCGGCTCGCCACAACCAGAGAAAGCCCATGCACAGCAACAAAGATCCAACAAAGCCAAAAATATAAATTAATTAATTAACTTAAAAAAAAAGAATCTATGAAAATCCTCAGGTAACGTCGTATCTGATGAAAGACTGAATACTTTCTCCCTAAGATCAGCAGCGAGGCAAGGACATCTGCTCTCATCATTTCTATTCAACATTGTACTGGCTAGCTAGTACAATGAGGCAAGAAAAAGAAAGAAAAAGCATCCAAATCGGAAAGAATAAGTAAAACCGTCTTTATCTGCAGACAGCATGATAGCCTATGTAGAAAATCCTTTGAGGCCTACAAAACAGCTGCTAGAACTAAGAAGAAGGTTTTGCAATACTGTGGCAAGGACAGACACTACAGCTGGGTAGGAGCTGGATGGCTGTGGGGAAGGGTTTTCTATCTTTATTTTCTAAAGCCCCTAGGAGCTTTTTTTCCTTCTGAGCTTGCATTCTATCACACCCTGGGGGCCTTTCCTGACTGATATTGAGAGTGAAGACTTATTCCTTACTTAATCGTATTTCTCCAAGGAGAAACTTCCTGAGAGCCATGGCTCTCAAATTGGTCTGCACACTGGAATCACTTGGGGAGCTTCGAAAACTCCTGCTGCCCGGATTCCACCTCCACGGATTGTGATTTAATTATACTGAGGTATGGCCTGGATGTAGGATCCCCAATTCTGATGTACAATGTACCTTGAGAACCACTGCCCTACAGGAATATTTCTGGCCTGGTAACCTCTCTGAACAGTGAGTTTAGGAGGTGAAACTGGGCAAGCATGGCTCAGGCCCTACTGGATTTTCTGTGTGATCTGCCTGCCTTTAAAGTTTCCTGATTCTGTTCTGCTACTCTGAGCCATAAATTGTATGGCAAGGAGTAGAGGGAACAGGAGGTGGGAGAAGACTATGGCTGTCCAGGAATGACTGACTATGACAAGGTAAATCTAGCTAGTTCAGATATATGGAAGTCCAGTTAGTCATCAGACTTAAAGCCATGTATTCCTAAAACCTTACCTCCCCAACTTTTATTTGGAAAAAGTTCAAAGCATATATACTCGCCACATACATTCAGTACATTCATCAGTTGTTAACACTGTGTTCCATTTGTCATCTTTCTCTCTCTTTTTTTTTTCCTTTTTTCTTTTTTGGCTGAATCTATGTAGTTCAATAGGTATCTCTTAAGAACAAAGGCATTTTTCTACTTAATCATGATACAATTTTTACCCTCAGGAAGTTTAACATTGATACATTATTATCTATTATACATTCCATATTTATATTACCCTAGTTTACCTCAAAAGTTCCTTTATACCTGTTTTAAAGACCGTACACTGCATTTAATGGTCTTGTCTCTTTACTATCCATAATCTTTAGAATAATCTCCCTCCTTTTCAGAAGACACTGACAAGTTTGAAAAGGCCAGACTATCTGTGTCATAAAATACACCATAATGATGCTTCCTTATGATTAATTCATGTTAAATATTTAGCACGAATACCAGGTTTGTGATGTCATATGCTTCCAACTGCATCACATCAGTAAGAACACAATGTCAGTTTGTTCCAGTATCTCCGATGCTGGATTTAATCACTTTGGTTAAGGTGGTACCCACCAGATCTCTTCATTTTAAAGGTATCTTTTCCCTTTATACTTAATAAGTAACCTGTTGGGTGATACTGTGAGCCCATACGAATATCCTGTTCCCCAACAAACTTATATGCATGGTTTTAGCATCCATGGATAATCAGTTATTACTGATTGCAAATAGTGATTTGCAATAGTGGTGTTTGCAAATAGTGATTTTCTAATTCTATCATTCCTTCTACATTTTTATTTTTAAAAAACCGTTTATTTATTTTGTAAGAGTGTACCCCTAGTCCAAAGTTAACTATGTTTAAAAAAATTTTTGGCCAAAAAATTTACAAAAACATTTTCAGTTCAACCTTATGAAAGTGATATCTAGAAAATATTTGACCTCATTAAGAATGCCTTAGATAGTTCCGATTCTAAAGCATTCCTAAGGCACGGTGTTCTAGAAGACAAATGTACTTCTGCGGTGTTGCGTGGCGTATGCGGCATCCGTGACTGGTTGCAAGTGAGCCCTGGCAGGCTCCTTCCTCCTGACGCTGGGGGACTGTGAGAGGAGTCAGACGTAGGCCCCCAGGGCTGCATGGAACTCTGTGAGACACTGGACCAGCTGCTGGAACTTGGGACTCTCCTCCGGATCTAAGGCCCAGCAACAAGCCATCACAGCAAACAGTTCATCAGGACAGTTGATCGGCTGGGCTATTCAGTAACCATCTTTCAGGTATGCGGCCATCTCAAATGGGTCGATGTCCACGTAGGGCGTTTGGCCCAGAGTCATGAGCTCCCACAGCGTCACTCCAAAGGCCCACACATCACTAGCACTGGAGAACTCATTATTAACCCGACTTTCAAGAGCCATCCACCGAACTGGCCTGTTTTCGTTGTCCCCCAGACAATGATAGTCCATAGGGAACAAGTCTCTGGAGAGGGCATTGTCTGTGATCTTAACTTGAAGTGTGTCCTCAGTGACACAGTTCCTAGCAGCCAGGTCTTTGTGGATGACCTCCCTTCTGGCCAGCTAGCTCATTCCACAGGCAATCTGAATAGCCATGTGGACCAGGTCTTGTTGAGAAATTGCCTGTGGATTATTGGCCTCTAAAATTTGCACTGCCATAAAAACAATTTAAGTTTCCCCCAATTCATGTAAGGCAATATCACCATGGGCTTTTCTCCTTCTTCTATAATAGGTAATAGGAAGAAGATTTCTGTGATGAAGACCTCGTAGCTTACAACTTTCAGTAAGCATCACTGTCACCTGAATTTCAGAAGCTTGATCTTTAACTGTTTTTACAAATGCTTGTTTTTCCTTATTTGGATCTTTTTCATCTACTAAAATCCCATGGAAAACACGCCCAAAAGTACCTTCTTGGAGTACATCTTTTAGAGTTACCCTCTCCCTGGATATTGCAATATCCTTCACCTTAGCTTTGGCCTCCAAAAGAGTAACACTTCTCAGGTCATTCTTCTCTATCCGCAAGGTAGGATAATCTGAGGAGCTGGTGATAGGAGTTGCATTGTTGGGTGTGTCGGCTCTCAGATACTGAGTCGTCTGGGTAGATGGCTGAGACAGCCCTTGGGAACTACTGCTGGCACTGATGCTGTCATCCAGTTCAATCCTTTTCATACTATGAAGGTGCAAAACAGCTAATATTATTGTTACAAGAAATATTACTGCACAGCAAACCCCTATGCTGATATAAAACACACGCGTACAAGTGCTTGGAGCTGCATGTACAGGATCATAAATAGTTCTGCTAGTGTTTTTGTCCAAGGATGACGTTTTTACTTCTTCACGCTTTTTGTAACACATTTTCCTTCGTTTAAAATTTAAGACTGTAAAGTTTTTTGAAGAATTTACTGTCAAGTTGAGCTGCATTAGTATCATAACCTCAGAATCTACTTTGCCAGTACAGGAAAGCTCGACCTGAAACACTGATAAAGTGCGTGGAACTTCCCCCTGAGCAGAAATGTTGACCTGGGGCATGTCCATAGCCACGAAATTGTCTACTTGGAATCCCAGCTTATATTCAACCTTGGACTTAGCATGCCAAGTGAAGTGCAGGAAATTTGTCTCGCTGGGTACTAACAGGTTAAAGGATAGGGCGTAGTGACTAATAAGATCATTTCTCACATAATAAAGTTCTGCATCAAGACCGATGAGCCGGCGCACCTCGTCCTCGCTCAGGTAGAGGCTCACGCTGGGCCCCGCGGACGCGGGAGGCAGCGCCGTCGGCCTCGGGGGGGCAGGGGCAGCGGCGGCGGCGGGGCCCTCGGGCCGCGGGTCCACGGGAGGCGGCCCCGGCCGCGCCGTCCTGCGCATGGCCGCCGCCGCCGCCGCCGAGGAGAAGCGTGGGCCGCCCGCCGCGCTGCAGCCGCCCACCCCCGGCCCCGAGCCCCTCACAGCCCCGAGCCGGGGGCGGCCGCCCAGCTCGTCGCGCCGCCGGCCCGTGGCAGCCCGCCGCCGCTTCAGACCGCGGGAGCGCGCCGCCGCCTCGGCCGCATCTTCCACTGCGGGAGGCGGGCCTCCTTCTACATTTTTAACTGGAGTTCTTTTATAAAAAAGGTCTTTCCTCCCTTCCCCTCACTGCCTGCTTTTTTGAGTATGATTATGGACTCAGGGATTCCTTGTTTATTTATCAAATTATGATCCATTTCTGTCATTTGTCTTTTTGAAACCAGCTCTTGTGTTTTTTCCATATATCCCCATTCGTTTTTAAATAGTGTCTTTATTTCTGCTACAAGATATTTTAAACTCATATAATATATTTCCTTCTCCAGACCTGGAAGCAGCCATTTCTCCAAGAAGTTCCCATTCCTTTTAACTGGAAATGGTATTTATTATGCCATTTCTCTTTGATACAAAGTTTTGTTTTGTTTTGTTTTTATCTTTATCTGCCTGACTCCTACATCGATCTCCAAGTTTGTTCCAAACTCGGGCAGGTGAAAAATAAGGTGTTATGTATTAAACCCTTTATCCTTCAATACCTGACCCAATGTAATATAGAATAGGCTCACAACTTATCTTTACAGTTCTATATTGATTCAACAAATATTTTTTGAATGCTTTCACTGTGCTAAGCACCCGGGATAAAATTTGAAGCAAGACACACACAGTCGTGGCCTTCCTGTGCTTACAGTCTAGTGGAGAAGGCAAATATGAATCAAATGATCATATAAATATTTAACTACAAACACTGTAAGTCTAAAAATAGGCACACTGAGTTCTAGGCATACATCAAGGAGTCTGGCATATTCTGGGTTGGGAAGGGTTCCCTTAAAATAGGAACTTAGAGGGACTTTCCTGGCAGTCCAGTGGTTAAGACTCTGCACTTCCACTGCAGAGGACACAGGTTCAATCCCTAGTCGGGGAACTAAGATCCCGCATGCTGCGTGGCATGGCCAATAAATAAATAAATAAATAGGAACTGAGATCTAGGATCTGAAAAGTGGATAGGAATTACTCAGTTCAAGGGGAAAAAGGCTTGCGTGTGTGTGTGTGTGTGTGTGTGTGTGTGTGTGTGTGTTGGGGGTAGTAGTGCTGGTGGCAGAGGGTATGGGAGTAGTGAGTCTAGCAGGTTCTGAGGTAAAGAGAGGAAATTGGAATATCTGAGAAACCAGAAAAATGCTGAGGTCTTTATTGTCATAAGCTAGGGTAAGGGACTAGGGGGTAGCTGGCAGCCTGGGCAGATGCTCACTCCATAGGACCCTGAGGGCACAGAAGTGAGATTGGAGTTGATAATGGTGAGAGTTTAGGAACATATAGGTACACAAAGCCAATAAACAAACATGCTCCAAAAGCCTTCAAATGCAGGGTGGAGGTCTCTGGAGGAAGAGAAAGAGATGGATAAGAGCTGGAATTTTGTTTGGATCTTCTGCAGGGAGGAGGAAGGGATACGTGAGAGGTTAAGGGAGGGGAGGGTCTGAGCACAGGGCTGACCCTCACCCTTCCCTTACTCCGAAGGATCTGCCCTTTTGCTCTCCTAAGATGTGGCACCGCTGAAAACCTGGTCTGTCTCAGCCCTAGAGAGGTGGAAAATTTTAGTAGTGATAACTGGGGGGAAGGGAGTCCAGAGAATAATCTGAATGATTCCCTAAATCTACATACAATCTGTGAGGCATGTGGGAGTGCTCTAAAAACACATTTTTTTTTTAAGTTTTCCAACTCCTTTTACAATGCTAGCAGAACTGACACCAAATCTGATTGACATAGTAAATGCAAAGAGAAAGGAGTAACATAAAAGTTACCATCTTAACCATTTTCAAGTGTACAGCTCAAGTAGTGTTAAGTACATTCACGTTGTCGTGGAACCAATCTCCAGAACTATTTTCATCTTGTGAAACTGAAACTCTGTACCCATTTATCCATCGATGGACACTTGAGTGGCTCCCACCTTTTGGCTAATGTAAAGAATGCTATGAACATGGGTGTACAAATACCTCTTTGAGTCCCTGCTTTCAGTTCTTTTGTATATATACCCAAAGGTGGAATTGCTGGATTACATGGTAATTCTATTTTTAATTTTTTGAGGAACTATTATACCAAACTTTTCTCCATTGCAAGTGCAAAAGGATTTCAATTTCTCCAATTTACCAATCTTTATTGGTTCCTGTTTGGGTTTTTTTTACATAGTGGCCATCCTAATGAGTGTGCATTTATTTTTAAAGTATACATGTTTATTGTGGAAATTAGAGATACAGAAAAATATAAATGAAAGAAAAAAGTAAAAACAAAACTGTTTTAAAATGTTCCATTTTAAAATGAGAAAGCATAGGGTTGCTATGTAAACATAAAAAGAGCCTTTGTTTAAAGAAATGCAAAGAGATTAATTAATAGAAGAGTGAGCAAAGGACAGGCACAGGAAGGTTGCCAGGGATGAAACAGAAGTAGCCAATATTATGTAAAAGGGTTGGTATCTGGTATTGGGGAGACAAGGGTAGGAGCCTGCCTAGTTCACTGGCTACTTCCACCTGATGAGGACACTGTTGAAAGGGCCTCCTGCAGCTACTACAGCTGGAGGGGTGTCAGAAACACTCTGCTCTGCCCTGCACAGTCTATAACCCCAACCGGTTTATCCACTGAATACAAAAAAACGGAGGCTAGAGAGCCAGAGGAAACATTTCCTTCCCTAACACCAAAACAAATAAAATATTTGGAATGTTCCACAGAAAATACAGAAGAGAATCGAGCCCTTAAAAAGCTCTTAAAACACAAATGAGGTGGTCAAACTACACATTTTGTTTTAGAGATAAGAATGCTGGGAAAGAATTTTGGAAAAGCAAGAATATTAAAGCACTTTGTCCAGACTGCAATGCCAAACAATAGTTTACCCTGCACTCGTGCAGTTATCATGCTGATAGCGAAGCAGCTCACCTGGGGAACTCTGAAGGCGCAGCAGCTCCCACTGGAATCTGAAGCTATGTGGTGGTTTTAAAACATGCCCCCAAATGCTTGGAAACACCTCCCGTCAAGAGGAGGCCGCTCTGTCTCCCAAATGAATCCAGTGGGCTTATAACTGTTTCAGCTGATAGAGTATGAGAGAAATGATGCCATGTGATTTCTGGAGTTGGGTCCTGAAAGGCTATGCAGATTCCCCCCAGTTTTCTTGGACCACTCACTCTACAGAAGTTTCTTTACTGGGTCCTCACTCTAGAAACCCAGCCGCCATGCTGTGAAAAGCCAAGCTTGGGAGAGGCCAAGTGTTGGCACCAGTTGATAGCCCAGCTGAGCCAGCCTTGGAGTCATCTCAGCTGAGGTGCCTCACATGCGAATAAAGAAGCCTCCAGATGATTTCAGCCCTCAGCCTTTCAAGGCATTCCCAGCCTTTTGAATCTTCAGAACAAGAGGCCTCAGTCATGGAAGAGAGATGAGCAATATATGCTATGTCCTGTCTAAACTCCTGATCCACAGAACCTGCCGTAGTTTATCTTTCAATGTCTTTGGGATCATTTGTTATGCAACAGTAGATAACCAAACCAAATAGTTAAATTACTAGCACTGCAAAGAAAGTAATTTCAACTACTGGTTAAGACTATTAATTCACCTGTGTCTAGTAGAAGAATTAGTGGTGTTACAGGTACTTAAATATCAAAGAACTTGGACTATTCAGCTAGCAGTCACTTTCTAGGAATGCTGTCCTCATTCCACAGATAGATTATTCTTATGGGTGAAAATCCTGGTAGGGCTGTGGAGATAGATCACTCTTGATCTTATGGCTGAGTCTCCCATCAGTGGAAATTCCCTATGTCTGTAGGGATTTTGCAATCATGTTTGATGACAAAGAGGATGTCCTTTAAGACTCCCCACATGGGAAAAAGATTTTGTCCTAGGGGCTGTGAGCTTCCTAGACCTCAGTCTAGATAAGACTATCATGAGCTAGACCCTCATTGAGGACTTACTTTCTTTTTTTTTTTTTTTTTTTTTGTGGTACGCGGGCCCCTCACTGTTGTGGCCTCTCCCATTGCGGAGCACAGGCTTCAGACACGCAGGATCAGCGGCCATGGCTCACAGGCCCAGCCGCTCCGCGGCATGTGGGATCCTCCCGGACCGGGGCACGAACCCGTGTCCCCTGCATCGGCAGGCAGACTCTCAACCACTGCGCCACCAGGGAAGCCCTGAGAACTTACTTTCTTAAATGCAGTGGTGGACAGAGCTGGCTGGGGTCGGGGTAGAGAGCCTTTCTGCTCAGTCCCTTGGAGTCCTCTTGGGGTTTAACAGAAGAATGGAATGGCTGGTTATAGTGCTGATAAAGCCTGGGAATCTGTAGTAAATACATAGGATGACAGATGGTCTATGAACAAACAAACTGTAGAAGTACTTTGGATGTGATTATTTCTGGCTAGGGTGGGGTGGGGGGGCAGTGGCAGAAGAGGGGGTGGTGATCCTGGTATACCCGTTATTAAAACAGTTTCCAGTTTTGTCTGCATCTATTATTGAACACACAGTGACTCAAACCAATATAACAAGTCAGGAGCTTCAATAAAAATTGATGGACCTTTGGAAGGATCTTAAGACGAGCTCATGACCATTACATGAACCCAGGTTAGACACTGAATCCACAGTATTTGCTAACAAATAAAATAATAATAATAATAATAGTATATACAAATATTAAAGGATTGTTATCAAAAGAATTTTCTAATAGTAAAAGCAGTATTTGGATACAAATTTAACTCTTTATTATGTAAAATTTTAAACATATGAATGAGTAGAGAGAATAGTATAGCAAACCCACAATTTCAATAATTAGCAACTTATGGCCAATGCTGTTTCATCTATAGCCCCACCCACTCTTTCCCAGCCTAGCTTATACCCGCTTCATACCATTTCACTGGAAAATTGTAGTACTGTTTCTTAAGCTGGGGCCCAAAATAACTCACATGACATGGACTTACCCCAGACCTGTTGCTTAGAGCCAGACCTGAGTTCAGCCAAAATCAACCCAACCAACCCACAGACCCATGAGTGGAAAAATAAATATTTGTTGCTGTAAACCACTGAGATTTTGAGGTTGTTTTGTTAAGTAGCATTATTTGTCGATAGTTACCTGAAATTTATAACAAAATGTTAACAGTGGACTTCTTTGGGTGGAGGGAATATAAGTAGATTTTCATTTTCCAATTGTACTTTTTGTATTTTCCACATTTTCTACTTTTAGCTTATACTATCTTTTAAATTAGACTTGGAAAAAATATATCTGAAAAGAAGAATTAGAAGGAATAAAAACAATGAAAATAATGAAGTCGTTTCTTCTTCCCAATTCTGTACTTAAACTAGAATAAACTTGTTTACTTTCCACAGTACATGCAAGGTACCATCAACTAAGCATTGAAAGTTTCACATTGCAAACGCTGTAAAAAAAAAAAATGTGATGTCTTAACAACCAAATTATTATGGGCTTGTCTTGGTGCTCTTCTTCTTGAAGGCTTCCCTAATTAGACAGATGCACTGGCCCATCTTTCCTCCACTGCCTCTAAACCCATAAACCACACATTTCTGCCTTATTCTAACAACCGTTTCCATTTGTAAAACAAGGAAAGGAGAAACTGAAGGATCAATATATTATTCAATTACCAAATAATTACAGGTAAAGATTTGAAATGTAGCTCTTACAGTATTGAAGAATCCCACCATCTGGCTATTTATAAGCCATGGTAATACTCTGCCCCATTTTCTTACCTCATGTATCAGAGTAAAAAGTTATTTATCAATACAGCCCATGTCTTTTTCCATATTATCCCAGATTATCTTCGATTATTAAAAATTGTGTCATACATATATTTGCCAGCTGGTTATGTACAGCCATAAAAACATATCCCCTACAAGGACACATTTGAAAAAATTAGTGACAAGGTGAATGAGCCTGGAAGACATTACACTAAGTGAAATAAGCCAGACTCAGAAAGACAAATACTGCATGATTCGCCGATATGAGGTATCAAACTCATAGAAGCAGAGAGTAGAATGGTGGTTGCCTGGGGCTGGGTGGGAGTGGAAAATGGGGAGATATTGGTCAAAGGGCACAAAGTTTCAGTTATGCAAGATGAATAAGTTCTGGATATCTAATGTACTGTGTGGTCACTGTAGTTAACAATACTGTATCATAAACTTGATATTTGCTAAAAGAGTAGATCTTAAGTGTTCTTAACACAAAAAAAGCAAGATAGCAAGAAGAAAGGAAAGAAGGAATAAAGGAAGGAAGAAAGGAAATGGTAACTATGTGAAGTGATGAATTTGTTAATTAGATTGATTGTGGTGATCATTTCACAATGTATTTAAAACATCAAGTTGCATACCTTAAATATATACAATTCCTATTTGTTAATAATACCTCAGTAAAGCTGGAAAAAAGAAAAGAAAAATATGCACGCATACAACAATGAATTAGGCAAAGATAAACTCATTGTAGTACAGGTCTCACACATTTCTTAAGTGTTAGAGCCTATTAAGAAATGACAAGAAAGACTCCTGTACAAAAATGACAATGTGATTGTGAATCACAGATAAGATATTCTAAAAGTAATTGTGATATTCAGTTTGGGGATTCATGTGTTTGACCCTAGGAGGGAAGACCAAGAAGAATCTGCATAATTAGTCCACAGCAGTCAACAGTAGTCCAGAAGAAAGAAATTGGAACAGTCATTGAAGTGCCGAAGGAGGCCACTAGATACGAAAAAAAGTCACACATCACACCACCAGCACCAGCACCACCAGCACCAGCACCATCACCATCACCACCAGCCAGCAGCAACAGGTGCTCCCTTCCCTCCTATAGCCAGGGACACAAAATTAGATACTACTCCTTTGAAGTAGCTCTGATTCAACTAGGACAAAATATATTGTACTTTTATGCAAAAGTGCTCTCTAGTGAAAGAAATAATGGCAAACGAAATGTACTTTAAATGAGGAATTGCCGTACTAGGCTACTTTGCCTGTAGGTATGAAATTGATTTACATTGTTAAAAATCGCAATCTTAAAGCTTCTCTCTTGACAACTGCGATTACTCTTACAATGGGTAGGGCAATTGCAGAAAGCATTTATCTTGATTCACTTTGCAAAATGGTACAAAGAAGAAAGCTGGAGAGTTATACAGTGCACAGGCGAGGAAAATATATGGAAAAGTACCGTAATGTAAGCAATCAGATCACATGACACCACAGGGCTATCTACTAATGAAAATCAGAAACTGCATTGATCTGTGAATCAGTAGTCAGGTTGGAAGGCTGATTCAAAAACATCCAAGATGTGAGACCCTGAGCAGTTTATTCCAATGACATGGATCAACCTCTCTGTGAGGACTAGATGTAATTTTACCTCTATATGTCAGGTATGATTCTTAGCCCCAAAACTCATGACTACAAGCAATAGAACTGCTTCTGTTCTTTATAAGTCCAACTTAATTTCTAACCCTGACCTTTTTCCTTATTTGCTTGATCCTATTTAACAGATAAAAATTTACCCTCAGTTCTTTCCACAGTTTTCTGAAGGTATGGGAAGGTGGGATGAGGAAGCATGACTTCTGTCATCTGACCTTAGACATGGCCCTCGCGATGCCCACTGACCTTCCCTCCCTCTCCCCATGCATTCAACATCCCCTTTCTACAGCCTCAAGGCCCAGAAATCTTTACTAGGCTCTTTCTGGACCTGTCTGACCAGATGCCCCCTGTAGCCATTTCTACCCAGAGATACTATCAAAGGAAGGTGAAGATACCCTCTGCTCTCAGAAGCCAAAGGTATCTCTCAGCCTCTTCAGATCCATTTCCTCCCCGTCCCTAGAAATTTAAAAATACCATTACTCCCTTGAGGATTACTAAATGTAACCTAGGATGTTTTTGAGAAGAATATGTGGTACATGTACAGTATATTATTTAACATCACAGTAGAGCTTTGGGCAGCACTACATAATCAAACACATCCATATTTCTGCAGTAAAATATGTGAATATTCACTCTGTGTGGATGAATAAAAAGATGGTCTCTCCTTGCCCAAGTCAGGTTTGGCCACCAAATACATGTGCTGCAAACTTAAAACTTTGGGTTTCATAATCACAGACAAAGATTGTGGATCTGTAACTGAATCTGAGCAAGTTAGATATGAGTATGATGTAACTCCGCTATAGTGCAATAGAAAGTCAAAAAAGGAAGGTGATGTTAAGGGCTCATAAGGTTTGTAAAGACATCACGGAGGAGAAAGCACTTGAACAAAGGCTGGATAATGTGTGGAATTTGCAAAGATCAGAAAATAAAAGGCATCCCATGTGAGGAATAGAAAGAACTTGATTATACTAAATATCATCTGTCATGAGGAAAGTGCAAACTAAAACAATACTGAGATAACACTATATACCTACTAGAATGTCTAAAATCCAAAAATCTGAAAATATCAAATTCTGATGAGAATGTGGAGCAAGAGGAACTCTCATTCATTGCTGGTGGGAATGTAAAATGGTACAGCCACTTTGGAAGACATTTTGGCAGTTCTTTTACAAAGCTACACATGGTCTTACCATACAATTGTGCTCCTAGGCATTTATCCATTCGATTTGAAAGCCTACGTCCTCACAAAAACCAGCATGTGAATGTTTATAGCAGCTTTACTCATAATCCTCCCACATTGGAAGCAACCAAGATGTCCTTCAACAGGTGAATGCATAAAGAACTGTGGTACATCCGGACAACGGATTATTACTGAGCAACAGAAAGGAATGAGCTATCAAACTACACAAAGACATGGAGGTATCTTAAATGAATATTTCTAAGTGAAGCTATCTAATCCAAAAAGGCTACATACTGCATGATTCCATTCATATGACATTATGGAAAAGGAAAAACTATAGAGATGGTAAATAGATTAGTGGATGTCAGGGGTTCAGGGTGGGGAAGGGTTGAACTGGTGAAACACAGAGGATTTTTTAGGACAGTGAAACTATCCTGCATGATACTGTGATGGTGGATATATGGCACCACATATTTATCAAAACTCAAAGAGCTTTAAAGCACAAAGAGTCAACCTTAAAGGAGGCAAAAATTTTTTTTAATTGTTCAGAAGGTGAGAGGTTCCCAGGATAGAAGGTAGAATGTGACAAAATAATCTATTACAAATATATGAAACAACCTCATTGAAGAGGATGAGGGGGGAAGGTGCTGACTTAAGTAATTGTGGAAATGAGTGGAGTCTGTAAATGAAAGGCAAAAGGAACTTTAGTTGATCAAGTGGGGTATGGGTTAAAAGTTCTGAAACCACTATCCATGTATACTAGAATTGAACTATTAAGTAAACACATGGCAGATGTTGGGGCAAGGTTTCTCAGAAGCAGTTACAGATAAGCAAGGAGCAAAGGCTAGAGTGATCCATTTAGTAATGGATTAGAATTGAAGATATTAATATGAACTTATGCTTATCTTAATATAGATACAGATGGTTACATATAGAAACATTTATAGATATATACATACGCACTGGTTCGTATACACACATATACTTCCTTGCTCTGTCAGCTGATAGGGTCTAGAAGCAATGACATCCCAGTAGCAGTGAGCACACCTGGTGCCAGCTCTTGACTTCTAATACCATTCTCCAGTCAAAGGAACCAGGGCCCCTTGGAGAACTGGCTGATTCCAGGACTGGGGCAGGAAATATGCAAGATAAGTCTGGAGCATCTTGTAGTGCCAGAAAGTAAGGAAGTAGAGATATGTCAAAGTGATACAGGAGCTACCTGGAAGAGCTCCCAGTGGTGAAAGCTGGAAGAATTTGAGCAACAAAATAAATGAGGTAGTATTAGATTATAACCCAGAGTATAAAGTAGATATTCATGAGTCCATACTCCTGTAAATAAATGAGAGAATGAATAAGTGGGACAGAATAGGTAACTGACTCAAGCAGAAGAATTCCAAATAATTTATGCAGATACTTTGCCCTCAAGGGGGTATCCTTAAGTATGACTGTACATAGTCACTCCTTTCCAAAGAATAAAGTATAAAAGGAGAAAAAAAGAGTAACATTACCTCAACCAGGTGATCAGGGTTAACATCAACAGTGAAAAGTCATGGTGATAGTTATGTACCCTTGATATGATATAAGAATGATACTTTACCTCTATTGTCTTCCTCCTAAAACCTAACAACACATGTAATCATGAGAAAAACATTAGACAAATTCCAAAAGAGGCACATTCTACAAAATACCTGACCAGTACTCCTCAAAACTGTCAATGTCATCAAAAACAAGGAAAGCCTGAGAAACTATGACAGCTAAGAGGAGCCTAAGGAGACATGACAACTGAATGCAGTGGTATCTTGGATGGGATCCTGGAACAGAAAAGAGCATTAGGTTAAAAACTAAAGAAATCTGTCAAAATAAAGCATGGACTTTAGTTAATAGTAATGTATCAGTATTGGTTCATTAACTGTAACAAATGTACCGTACTTATATAAGATTTTTTTTTTTGATGTGGACCATTTTTAAAGTCTATATTGAATTTGTTACAATATTGCTTCGTTTTATGTTTTGGTTTTTTGGCCGTGAGGTATGTGGGATCTTAGCTCCCTGACCAGGGATCAAACCCGCACCCCCTGCATTGGAAGGCGAAATCTTAACCACTGGACCACCAGGGAAGTCCCTGTAGGATGTTAATAATAGGGAAAACTGGGTAAGCATTTATGGGATTCTCTGTACTAACTTTGTAATTTTTCTGTAAATCTAAAGCTATTGTGAAGTTTATTTTAAAAAAGAACCTAATTCCTGCACATCCCAGATTTTGAGGCTTTTATCACTTTGCTTTTCTCATTACTGTCATCTATTGTCTTCTTGGCCATATACCCCTCCCTATTCAGAGCACTTTGTCACCTGGCTAACCTTTATTCCAAGATTCTTCATCATCTTTTCTTTTTTAAATTTATTTATTTTTCTTTAATTTTTTTGGCTGCATCAGGTCTTAGTCATGGCACACAGGGTCTTCCTTGAGGCATGCGGGATCTTTCATTGTGGCACGGGCTCTTTGTTGTGGCACACGGCCTTCTCTCTAGTTGTGGTGTGCGGGGTCCAGAGCGCGTGGGCTCTGTAGTTTGCGGCACTCGGGCTCTCTCATTGAGGTGCACAAGCTCAGTAGTTGTGGCGCGGGCTTAATTGCCCCATGGCATGTGGGATCTTAGTTCCCTGATGGGGGATCACACCTGCGTCCCCTGCCTTGGAAGGCGGATTCTTCACCACTGGACCACCAGGGAAGTCTCCCAAGATTCTTCATCATCGTGAGGCTCTTCAACATTCACGTGGACAACCCATCCAGCCCATGCCCAACACTTCCTCATCTGTTCAATTCCAATAACCAGCATACAGTTTCTATGTCAGTCTCTCACTTCCAGAGCCATCCAGTGCTAGCTCCACACTTTGAATTTCTGACCACAGCCTACATCCCTCGCCCATTCACCTTCTTCTTCCATAGTTATAGAATCTCTGGTTTTAGCTTGACGTAGAGTCACCTAAAATAAAAACTACACTTCCCGGATTACTTTCTGCTACATGTGACCCATATGACTAAATTCTGGCCAATGAGTTACCACTTTTGCTATCTGTCCTTAAATGGAGAGATCAAGTTCTTCTCTTATCCTCTTCCTCTTTCATGCTGGCTGAAATGTGTATATAACAGCTGGAGTTCCAACACCCATTTTGGATCATGAGATAACTGTGGAGTAGAAGCCACATATAGCAGAGTCACCAGATAGAATGTTCCTGGGTCTTTGATACTATAGTGTAACCAACTCAGCTCTGACTGCACATCTCTGGAACTTTACATGAGAAAGAATGTCTATCTTGTTTAAGTAACTGTTATTTGGGGTTTTCATCGTTCCTAGTTGAACTTACAAATCAGTTCACTCCCTTATTCCATCAACCCCTCCTTGCCCTACAGCACAATGATTAAGAGTAAGAGCTCTGAAATCAAACAGATTTGGGTTGATACCAGCTCTACCACTTCATAACTGCATGATCTTGGGCAAGTTACTTAAATGCTATCAGCATCAATTTCCTTACCTGTATCTTCCTTATTGTACCTATCTTCTAGGGATATTGTGAGGATTTTACCGCATGAGACACATAAGGAGCTTCGTAAGCACCACTGTCCTTTGAGAATCTTGATTTCAGCTCCCATAATGCACCACTTCGTCTGCTCTTACTGGCATTCTCAACATCCTCCCTTCCTTGTCCTGCTGCATCTTTCTTGCAAATCTCCACCTTGGTCAGTGCAGGTCTTCTCTGTGCCCACACGATCGTGGGCTAACATGGTTATGCACATTGAGACCACTACAGATGTATGGTCTCCGGACTCAGCAGGGCCCTGATGGAGGCTGGGAAATATTTGAATCTGTGGCTGTGGCTAGGTACATCCATTCCCCACTGTATTTATGCAACTTTTCACTCTTCTCCTCAAGCCATCCCTAGAGGAAATAAACATGTTTATGCATCTTCTTCTTTAAAAAAAAATTTCCCTCAATCCCTCATTTCTTTGCCTGCTACCCTTTATCCTCTCCTCAAACTAGCTCCTTGAAAGAACAGTCATCACACTACTGCCTGAGGAAAAGGAGAAGATTTGATGGAGGGATATCCCTCAAACTCAACATGGCCCAAAACAACTCACCATGTGTTCCTTCTTCCTGAATCCCAGTCAATCCTGGTCCTGGGCCTGTACTCTTGAAACTGAAACACTGGGTTCACCTTACACATTTCCTTCAAGTTCATGCAGGCCATTTCTTTCCCTTTCTTGCCTGGACTTATCTTTTGGGCACACTCTTTTCTTCATTTTCTGTCTAACAAACAGGCCCTCACCTTTCATGAGTCATATGATACTACCACTTCTTTCAAGCCGTTTCTGAAGTCCTGCCGTCAGCCAGGGAGAACTATCTCTCCTTTGTGTCCCTACATTATGCAGATTAAAAACCACCACTTTTGCAGCTGGAACACTTGACTTGTTTACATGTTTGTCTCCCTCTATCCAAGTGTAAACCTCTGTGGGGATTGCTATTATTTGACTTGATTTTATGCTCAGCGTCCAGCACAAAACCTGTTACATACTAGGTATTTAACAAACTATTGGGACTTCCCTGGTGGCGCGGTGGTTAAGAATCTGCCTGCCAATGCAGGGGACACAGGTTCAAGCCCTGGTCCAGGAAGATCCCACATGCCGTGGAGCAACTAAGCCCGTGCGCCACAACTACTGAGCCTGCGTTCTAGAGCCTGTGAGCCACAACTACTGAGCCCGCATGCCACAACGACTGAAGCCCTCACACCTAGAGCCCGTGCTCTGCAACAAGAGAAGCCACCGCAATGAGAAGCCCGCACACCACAACGAAGAGTAGCCCCTGCTCGCCACAGCTAGAGAAAGCCCGCAAGCAGCAACGAAGACCAAACACAGCCAAAATTAAATAAATAAATTTATTTTTTAAAAAAATAAACTTGTTGAATGAATGAATAAGTCAGTAAAAAGTGAGCAGAGGAAAAGAAGCTGTAACAATAGCAAACACCTATTTGGTGCTTCATGCATTCATTTAATACACATTTTTTGAGTTCCTGTAATATGCCAGCCGTTGTTTTAGGCACTTGCAGTGAATAAAACGGACAAAAATGTCTACCTGCAAGGAGGTTATTTTCTAATGAGACAGTCAATGAACAATATAAATAATAACTAAGCACACTGTATAGCATGTTAGAAGGTAATAAGAGCTGTATGGAAAAAAAGAGAGAGCAAGGCAAAGAGAGGTGCCAGTTGCAATAGTAAACAGGGCAGGCGGGGCCTCCCTCATTGAGAAAGCGAGATCTGAGCAAAGATTGGAGGGAAATGAGGGGTTTAGCCAAGCGCAAGAGCCCCCGAGGCAGAGGCAAAAGCTAAACCTTGAGGCCTAAGATGGGAATGTGCCTCATACAGTCCAGTGAACACAAGGAGGCCAGTGTGGCTGGGCCAGAGGGAGCCAAGTGGGAGATGAGGACTGAGGGGCAATGGCAGGGGAGACAGACCATGGAAGGCCTTGTAGACCATTGTAGAGACTTCGGCTTTTTCTCTGGGTGAAATCACATGCCATTGGTGGGTTTTGAGTATAAGTGTGACATGACAATTTGTTAAGAGATGACTTTGGGTGCTATGTAGACAATGCATTGTAGAGAGGCAAGGGCAGAAGCAGTGAGTCAGAGAGGAAGCTATTTCAGAAATCCAGGCCGACGTGATGAGGGCCCAGAAGTGGTCAAATTCTGGTGATACTTTAAGAGGAAGCCTCTGATGTTGAGTGAAACAGAGGAGTTGAGGATGACTCAGGTTTTTGGCCTGAACCAGAAGGAAGGCACTGCCCTAAAAGTTTTCCCTGTATTAACTCATCTAATCTCCACAATGAACTGATGAGGGAAGTGCCAGGGTTCCTACTTTCAGTGGGGACACTAAGACAGAGAGGTCTTCTGGGTCACACAGTTCATAAGTGACAGAGCCAGGATCTGACCAGGCGGCTGGTTCCAGAGTCAGTGCTCCCAGCCACTGCACCAAGCTCCCCTCCATGAAAGCAGCCTAGTTGGATAAAAGGTTCTTATAGTCGGTCAAAATGCAAAAAGACCAAGGATAATTCTCTCATCTGGGCAAAGCTATTTGGGCCTGAAGTAGGATATTTGGCACAATAAGAAGAAGGAAAGGAAAAGATTCACGGGCACAATAACACAAAGCAAGCAGAAGACACGCTGACCAAGATTCACGCAGCTTTTAAGATAGAAGGCAGCAGGTCTGCGCTCACGGCCTTCACATTCAAGTAGTCAGATGCTTACATCATGCCTACTGAAGTTGTAAGTACCAAGCACAGAATGTCCCCTTGGGCAGCCTGGGCACTTGAAGCCAATACTACCTTGTACCAAGCCTTCTCTCTTAGTAACCAGACTGTCCCCTAAATTAACTGAATCCTGTCGGCTTTAGAATATACAAAAGGTACAGCAATATTTTCAAAATGCTGCAGCTTAAATATAGGAACAAATGCTCTTTTAGATGATAAGGGTGTTGCAGTTTGTAAAGATTGTTAGGCCACATGTGCAAGTACAGCCTGACCTGATACCAGCTGTCAGTGAAAGCCATGACCACACCCAGGTAGCCACATAAAAGTAAGAGCCCTCTGGTATCCTCTCTGGGGCAGGCTGGTGTAACAGGGCCTGTTGTGAGCCTGCTGCATTGTGATTGCATCTGCTGGAAACGTCTAGAAAAACTTTTGTCCCCACCTCCTCCACAATCAACACATATACTTATGTCCTGAAGTGGAGGTACCAAAACCCTTGGTCTCTCTTGGGTAAGGATTCACCTTCTTTTCCTCCCCACTCAAGTCTGGTAAATCTGTATTCTTTGTGCTTATGTTATTTCATATTTTCACCAGTTACTACAGAAGGCTTTTAAATACATTATCTCATTTAAACCATACAACAATCCAGCAAGGAGGACTTGTACTATTATTCTCATTTTACAGATGAAGAAACAAGCTGAGAGAGGTTAACTGGCTTGTTCAATGTCGCTTGGCATCTAATATCCATGCCTCACAGCTTCAGATTCAGCCTCCTTTCCACACTCCCACACTGCTTCTCTGAACTGTGCAGCACATCTCATCCTTGGTCAATCAGTCGCCAGATTCAACTCTCCCATCAGAAGCTCTCTCACATCAGCCTCTTTCTTTCCAGTCACACATTCCAGCTCTCTTCCCCTCAGCCTAATCAACTAATTTATCTCTGCCTTTAGTGTCTCATGCCTCCACCCCACCCTACCAGGTGACTCTTCTTAAGGTACCACTTTGGTCATACCTCTCCTCTCCCCCAAATCTTTGAATGCTCCTATTTGCCTGGGGCATCGAGGGCGGATGCTGCAACAGCACATCTCCAGTGTCAGAGCCCTCCTCCCTACTGGCCTTATCTCTCTGTGACACCTACAGGATGCCTCACTCAATTTGGTCTGTTGGCCATTCCCTACACTTTCCTAATGCTTTTCTTCCCCTGGGCCTTGAGTTGTTATTTCTTTTCACTTAGAACACCTTGCCCACTAACCCACTCCCCATTTTGACAACCTGTACATCTTAAATACATGACCCAAATTTAAATACCTTCATGGAGCCTAGCTGCTTGCTAAGTGCCATGACTTTCAATCAAATAGCACCAATCATATACTTCCCTGTAACATAATCTCCTCTGCCAGCCTGCAAGCTCCAGGAGGTCCCAACTATGTGGTAGGCATCTTTGTATTTTGTATCACTCTAATGTCCAGCACAGGGCTCTGAACATAACAAGTGTACAACAAATGTGTACAATGATTTGGTTAAATGAATATTCATATTAAAAACCATCTATGCATGCAAACATATGCAGTTAGATTCCAAAATGAAAGACACACACATGTGCATGTGATACCACAAATTTATTATAATACATACACCAAAAACCAAACCCAAACTTTGACAGTATCCACAGAGTTTTCCACAGTCGTTAAAAGTAGTTAACAGAGATAAGGGATAATTGAAGAAATGTAACATCATAATCTTATAATTTATGTAACAACGTAGTCTGCTCAATTAAGAATTCTACTCAATTAAGACTGTAAAATGGCAATGTCCCACAGATATTTTAAATTTTACATTTGCATTTATTTGTAATATAGATATAGGTTCTAAAGGATTCATAGAGCTTTATGTCATAAGCCAGATTTTGCAGCTGTCCTTTTTATTTGTTAGGTAAGCAAACCCAAAGGCAAGGAAGTCCTGAAAAGTGGGATGAAACTCCAACAGAAACTCTATGTGACCCACAGAGCTGTTTAATAAAACAATGCCCATCCAGTCCTACACCCAGTGATACCCATTCTAATCTGCTGATGTTCATACGGAGGTTACCTCTGCCAGCTGTGTTTTCTTTTCATGTAACATTCTAGCTCTCCATTCCTATTCATATAATGTAGAATGTGATTCTGTCACATGTTGCTGTTAGTTCACAGGCACAGCAAACATTTTAAAGATTACAGGGAGACAAGGAGGGGTTGTACAGTGCAGGGCAGAAAGTATGCAAGAGAAGAAACAAACTCTCCTGTTTTCTCTTCTTTCAGTTTTGCTTCCTTTTGGTCTTTACCCTACTGGGGTCTTTGGGAATTGTGCATATGTGTAACAGCATCTACCATACCTCCTCATTTTAGCACAGGCTGGATTTGAAGAGAAAAATAGGAAAACACTTAAGGAACCCTGAGACTCTCGCAGAGAAATAAATTAGAGCTGCTGTTTCTTTTAGCTTTGCTCTCCTGTTCTTTACTATTTATTAAAAAAAAATAAAATCTCCCCTTTTATCAACCCTCAAGTTCTCATATTGTAAGCGAGTGAAATCACTAAAGGCAAATAACCTTACTAATTTGCTGAGTGTGAAGAGAAAAGGCCATGGTACAGATTAATGGATTAGGAGGGAGACACCTAACTCTAGGAGTTTACAGTTGGTAAAAACTCAGGCTTTGTTGTACAATAAGTATCACTGTGTGTTACACAATTACTGGAGTACTAATTGCTGACAGTCATACAAGCATAAGCAATCCTTCAAAATCAAGTAAAATAGAACAAGAAAAAAAACACTGTGGAAAAATTCAGAAATGTCCAAATATTTCTGTTTCTTGGGCAAAACTCTACTGATCAGTAGTTGGGTTCTCCAACAAGAAAATATTACTTTTAGAAAGCAGCAATTTTAAAGAAATGAGAGCTATGCAAAATGAATTTCAGTCCCTCATTATATAGTTTATAAGTCTGAAAAAAAGAATTCCAGGCTGTTAATTAATTCATAATTCTGGAAAATATTTTTCCATGCAGTGAATCTATAACAATAACTATTATACAGTCTCTCTCTTGCTCGCTGGCATTATGATCACCAAATCTTCCCTGGATAATCTCTGTGCCACCATTTGCTTCCAGTTGCTTCACAAGCCACTCTTAACCCATCCCTGGGTGGTCTAAAATCATTTAATGTGTGCCAATGATATGAACATTTACACATCTGACCAAGATAATCCTTTAAACCAAGATATGAGAAAGTGACATTACAATACTACAGACAACTATTTTTTCCATTGACAAATTCACCTCTTTCCCGAAATATACAAAGTTCATTGCAAAACGGTAATAGCAAAGTGTTCATTAAGCCATCAGAACAAATCACCTTGTTTTCAAAATAATAACTTAACCTTAGTTTCAAGTGCATCCATGTACTACCCTAAAGGATTGTCACTTTTAAACAGTTTACACAACAAAAGCGTTGTGAGGAAGTCTTACAAGCAAAACTGGTGCCGGCTACTCAAGAGATCCATTAAAAATTACCATTAGTGATTTTAAATGATAACTGATCAAAAATACACTTAACGTTCACCCTATTAGCTCTTTAGAATGGGAATTTAAGTTTAGAGTAAATACACTGTCTTCTGAATATAGTCAACAAGCAACAAAGCCAGAGCCCACACTTAAAGGTTTCCAGACCCGGCAGAAGGAATCTACTGTACGGCATGGATCTCTGTCCGTGCTCAAAATATCTAATGATATTTTTCATCTATACTGGACTTCTTTGAAGAATACTCTACTGTTTCACATCCTTCTTGCAATCTAACAAAATGTGTTAAATAAAACCTTTAGATTAGGTTTAAAAGCAGCTGAAAAACAGGCTGCTTTAGGCTCTAATTATCAGAAGACTGTTATCTGGGAGCTTTGGGCTCTCAAATATCAGAAACCCCAATAACTTATCATAAAAATACAAGCTCTTGGTTTTGAAAAATATACAAAATGCACTGCACATGGAAATATCTCTTGATTGTCAAGGAAGACAAGGTTATCAGTCTTATTCATAGATTGATGCTGTGCTTGAATTTCAGTGATCTTTGTTTTTGCAGATTCCATTTTTCACTGTTTTGGGTAGCCTCTGACCTTTGGTGTAAGCACGGTACCAAAAATGGAGAAAGAGAAGCAGAAAGATGCACCCGTAACTCACAATGATGTACAGAAAGACTGGAAACTGGTACTTGCAATCCTCCATGAAAAAGAACTGGCCTATGTGTACAGTGACAATAACGAACTGGACCTAACAGACGGAAGAATGAAAAGCATTGTTTAGCTACGGAGAGTCACAGTGGAGCAATTATTTAATGCATTCTTTGTCTGCTTATGTTTAAACACTCTCCAACCACATCCAGGCTACTGTTGGACAGGGAATTTTAGCTTTCAATCTAGCCTCTATGGGAGGGACCGTGGGTGGAACAATGTCAAAATGCAGATGGGAATTTGGAACTACTATTCAGTCCTGCCAAAGTGCACAGCTCCAGGCGGAGCTATGTAAATGTCCCTGGAGCAGGGCAGTGCAGCAGCCCTTTCACACTCAGAGAACCATCGGTCTCTGACTTGAGTCCTTGACTGATGAAATGCACACAGGACCACTACCTTATGGCCTAATTTTCTAGGGCAGTTTGATTTCAAACATTCTGTCCTGTTGTTAGTCTGGATATTTCCGTTGGTGGGGAGGGAAATAAAAACATTCTAATTAGAGCCCCCGCTTATTTTGTAGGAACCAAAGCATCGCTAAGTCCTCATATCTGCCACCGGTCCTCCACCGTCATAGATAAAAAATACATCCTATCTGCCAACTGCAGCAGAGAATCTGCAAGAAGTGAGAGAGCATTGGTGACCCTTCTAGCGATGCCCAAGGACTCTGTGTTCTAGAACGTTCTACACAGTCTTAAAAGGGACATGTTTTGAGCTAACATCCAGATTTTTTGGATATATTTTTTCTCATGATTAAAAGGCAACATGTGTTCTGTGGAAATTTTGGAAAATAAAAATCTATACATAAAAATAAATAATGATTACCCACAATCTATCCTGTTATAACCATAGTTAAGATTTTCACATTGTTCCTGTTATAATCATCAGCTTTCCTTGCATTATCTTAAGGAACTTTTAGAACATTCCTGTGCAGTAGATACAGTTATTCCTCTCATTTTGCAGACGAGAAAATGAAACCTTAGAAAGTGTAAGCAGCATCCTCAACATTCTATGCAGGTGTGTTTGTGTAAATATTATCAACATATTTGAAAAAATAATGAACAACATGTATTCTTTTTGCTATATAAGTATTTTTCCACATTATTAAAAAGTTTCTATAACATTTAAGAGTATGTTAAGTGAAAAAAAAGCCTGATACAAAATTCTATATGCAGTATAGATGTTCTAATTTCTCTGCAATGAGGATATATTACTTTACAATCATAAAAAATGCTTAAAAAGAAAGGACTTGTGAATAATTTTCATGACTTTGTAATATTCCCAAGCAGGAATTAAAATAATTTACTTCTTCATTTCCTTATGGTTGGTTATTTAGGGTGTTGTCACTTTTGTCAATATGTATATTACACCACCATTCTACACCTTTAATTCCCACAGTACGTTTACTAGTTGGAGGAAAAATAGGCTTATAAGTGTTAGGACTAGACAGGCAGGAACACAGGAAGGCTCATAATCCTCTCAAAGTTACATTCCCTCAAGGTCATTTAGTTCTAGAATATGGAATGTCTAACTTCAAATTTAATATTATGTATAATGAGGTTCACACAATTTTGAACATAAATATTTTTATTTTATATAAATGCATAAAATAGTATAAAGATGGTATAAAGATACACATGCTAGTTTAATTGTCTGATCCTCTTGGCTACCAAATAGGCTTTGCTTTCAATAAAGTTCCTGACAAAAGTTCACATAACAAAGAAAGGACAATGATGGGATGCCATAAGAGGCCAGACAATTTATATCCCTGTGTTTTGTAAACTTTTCTCTTCCGTTAGTATCCTCATTCGTAAGGAAGACAAGGGACTCCAGTTTAGTTTCATATCTGGTTTTAAAGAAAATTAATTACTCACAAGCTGTAATGATGTCAAATACTTTTTCCACCACAAATACTTCTGGTAGGCTGGTCCCAATGCACACAGTCCATAGTAGAAATACATGACTACATGTACAGCTGTATTTAGAAAGGCATGGAATGTTCCCAAACCACCTGGAAAAAAATATTATAAAATAGGGGCACTGTTCCTTAAAATGAGACATATTTTTGTCTGAACTGAAATTTTAGTATAATTATTTCTTTAATTTTAGTAGGAAGAAAAATATATATGAACTATCACTATTGTTAAATAGCTATAAAATTAGAGGGAGCTGGATAATACATCCAGTTAGTAAAACTAAAATACAAATCTTGTTAAATAAATTAGCATGACTTTATTCTGTGATATCTTAACCTTAAAATAGTCTTATGATTTGGGTTTACTTTAACAAACTAAGTTGACTTCCTTTAAAATATAATATATTGCTTTTTTTTTTTTTTTTTTTTGTGGTACGCGGGCCTCTCACTGTTGTGGCCTCTCCCTTTGCGGAGCACAGGCTCCAGACGCGCAGGCTCAGCGGCCATGGCTCACGGGCCCAGCCGCTCCGCGGCATATAGGATCTTCCCAGACCGGGGCGCGAACCCGGTTCCCCTGCATCAGCAGGCGGACGCGCAACCACTGCGCCACCAGGGAAGCCCTATATTGCTAAGTAATAGTAATCAAATTCATTTTTAGTGAGAATTAACATACATAAAGCACACAAAGTACACCAATCTTAAGTGTACAACTTGATGATTTTTTACATATGTATACACCTATGTTACCACCACCAAATTCAAGATATAGAACATTGCTGATGCCACATAAAGTTCCCATGTGCCCCTTCCAAGAACATACTCCTCCCAATGTAACTTTTATTCTGACTTCCATCATCAACTATGAGTTTTGCCTGTTATAAAACTTCATATAAATAGAATTACACAGGATGTATTCTTTGTGGCTACCTTTTTTCAATCAACATACTGTTTTTAAGATTCAACCATGTGATTGCCTTTTTATTGCTGTGTAGTATTACGTGATATGAATGCATCACAATGTATCCATCCTCCCATTAAAAGACATTGTTGTCTTCAATTTGGGTTATTATGAATAAAGCCACTAAGAATATTATTTTACATAACATTGTGCGGAATCAAATTAACTTTTTCCATTCTCAATAGTTTTCCATAAATACTTTTAGTGCAACAATTTTTTTTTTTTTTTTTTTTTGCCACACTGCATGGCATGCGGAACTTCCCTGACCAAGGATCAAACCTGTTCCCCTGCAGTATGCAGTGGAAGCATGGAGTCTTAACCACTGAACCACCAGGGAAGTCCAAGTGCCACAAAATTTTGGCAGTAAAACCACTGGCTTTCATTACCAAGCTGTGCTAAGTTTGCTTTAATCAATCATTGTTTTTCCAAAATAAACATTTATTAATTGTTAAATCATCTTTCCTTACTGCTTCTATTTGACTATTATCAATTGTGCCTTCCTATCCTGGTTTTCCTCTTCTAATCTCACCACATCTCCCACTGATCACTTTCAATTTAGAATAGAAGAAAAGGACGCTGGGGGGAATATAAGCAAAGATTGTTACAATTGTCTTTAGCTGGATCAGTAGTACAGTGGAAGGAATAACAGAGTGTTCAGTTGATGGTAGGGAAAAAAACCAAAACTCTTCCCTAGTGTCTCTTTCCTAAGATGCACAATCTTGAAGAATCTTCATTCTTTTTTTTTTTTTTTTTTTTCCGGTGTGCGGGCCTCTCACTGTTGTGGCCTCTCCCGTTGCGGAGAGCAGGCTCCGGACGCACAGGCTCAGCGGCCATGGCTCACGGGCCCAGCCGCTCCGCGGCATGTGGGATCTTCCCGGACCGGGGCACGAACCCGTGTCCCCTGCATCGGCAGGCGGATTCTCAACCACTGCGCCACCAGGGAAGCCCCAGAATCTTCATTCTTTATGCACAGCCTGATTCAGCTTAGTAATGCTGACCTAGAATTTAAATTTTTCTCCAAAATATGCTATTTTATTTACTCTAATGTTCTTTTTTTTTTTTTTTTATAAGTATAGGAGTTAGATCTGTTTTTTGTTTATTTATTTTTGGCTGTGTTGGGTCTTCGTTTCTGTGTGAGGGCTTTCTCTAGTTGCGGCAAGTGGAGGCCACTCTTCATCACGGTGTGCGGGCCTCTCACTGTTGTGGCCTCTCTTGTTGTGGAGCACAAGCTCCAGACGCGCAGGCTCAGTAGTTGTGGCTCACGGGCCTAGTTGCTCCGCGGCATGTGGGATCTTCCCAGACCAGGGCTCGAACCCGTGTCCCCTGCATTGGCAGGCAGACTCTCAACCACTGCGCCACCAGGGAAGCCCTATTCTAATGTTCTTTAATTTCGGAAATTAAGCAAAACCTCACAGATTTGCCTATGTTAGAGGAAGGACTGAATTCATGAACACTATGAGTTACAGAAAGTTTAAAGCAAAATACAAATTTATTACTTCAACCACAATCTTCTAAGGAGAAATGTCATAAAAATTGTTTCATGGAAGAAATAATTATTTTTTAAAAAAATCATTCATAATTGCAGCAATGCTAGATTCTTCTAAATACTAACACTGACAAAGTACACCCTTAAAATACCTGTTTTAAATAATTACTTTTAAGTAGTTTAAATATTCCCCTGAAGTCTCTTTTATGCTATACTGTGCTTCATAAACTTTCTTCTCCTAAATAAGTAAATCAAATTTCAGCTAATCCTGTAATTATCACAAATTTCAAGTCAGAAGAAACTGAATTAATGAAGCTTATTAACAACCTCCCAGCTTTTATTATTTACGTTTGGATTAGTCTTATTTCCCAAAAGAAACTTGAATAAATAAATTAGTATGGTATGAAAACACCTTTTCTAGGCTAATTTAAAAATAGAATAGATTAGGAGTCAAGCTGCTTAACATGGGGACAAGCCAAATACCTCTCAAGTCCATTTGTCTCACAATTACATATACACAGGAAATCTATTTCATGCTTGATAATGAACTACATTAGACTGAGCCTTTCTCACTAAGACACCTCTCCCATTTTTTGGTAGAAGAGTTCTATTTTCCACTCAGAAACTTTCACCATTTAAATGTCCTAAAATGAGGCTCCTACGGACAGGAATTTAACAAAGCACTAGTGTAGCTAAGAGTGTTCAGTAAGGGTTACTGATCAAAATAGCTATCAAATCAAATTAACTTGCTTATTTCCCCTAGTAATGATTATTTTCTGATAAGTTATTTCAATGTTTGTTCACAGAACAATCACATTTTAATTAGTAATGCTTTTCATATCTTCTTTGGAAGGTTTTTCTAATAAAGTATTTTCTAAGCTTGTTTTATTCTTTATAATAGTTCTGAAAAGCAAACATCTCAGGATGAATTATAATTAGTACCATCACATTTTACTTCTTTGGTTTGGAAAAAAATAAAGGAAACACCTGGGTAATTATCACAACTCTCCATATCTCTGGGAGGGAGTATATACATAATTAATATAAAAACCTGCCTCAGAAATATTTTCATCACGTTCAAAAGAAAAGGTGGGGGCTTCTCTGGTGACGCAGTGGTTGAGAGTCTGCCTGCTAATGCAGGGGACACGGGTTCGAGCCCTGGTCTGGGAAGATCCCACATGCCGCGGAGCGGCTGGGTCCGTGAGCCACAACTGCTGAGCCTGCGCGTCTGAAGCCTGTGCTCCGCAACAAGAGAGGCCGCGACAGTGAGAGGCCCGCGCACCGCGATGAAGAGTGGCCCCC
>NC_041221.1:64487098-64492744 GCF_002837175.3 Physeter macrocephalus
AAAAAAAAAAAAAAAAAGAAAAGAAAAGGTGGATTGCTATTATCCCGGGGAGGAGTACAATAGGCAAACAGGAAATTAAATACTAGATAGAGATCAGCTGTGCTCAAGTTTTTGAAAGGACAGTTTAAAAACTGGACAGTTTTATTCTAGGAATGAAAGCCAATGCCACACCACACTTCTGGGAATAGCTCAGCTCTTGTTGCTGTGCTTGTCACTGAACAGATATCAGGTGTGCTGTACAAGTGTTTACTAGGTTCCACACATGAGACTGAGCAGAAGTGCCAACTCATGGAACATACGAGAGAGAAGAAAACATTCTTTTCTACCGCTTACATTTTGTAAAGCAGAAGGGGAATTGAGGTGTGGACAATGAATCCACTACAAAGTGCTTAATGTACACGGTAACATTGAAAAATTGAGGAATATTATATGTTTAAATGTTCATTATTGAAAGCATTGCTTGTTTTTTAAATGGAAACCAGACTATCAATGGACTCAAAGAGAGAAATTAGAAAAATGCTCAACTCTATTCTTCAAATAAAATTTATTTTTTCCCATTATAGAACCAACAGATATTCAAACTAGAAGAATTAGAAAATGCAGAGATGGATAAAGAAGGAGAGGGAGACCACTTTTGTGTCGATTTCTCTAAATCACTGTTTTGGGGGTATTGTCCTCCTATATATTTTTAATCTATATTTATTTTTCAGTGTTGTAATAGAATAATCTGGTCTCAGGGAAGAAATCTGAATAAATAAGTTCTAAGGGTGTGAAAACACCTTGTCTAGCATACTTTAAAAACAGAATAGTAAGAATAGTCATATATTTCTGCTAATTTAGGAGCCAAGCTTCTTAACAGAAGTTTGAGCTAAATGTCTTTCAATATCATTTGCATTTCACAATTATAAACACAAGACACCATAACCATTCTATTACTGGATGTTTAGGTATTTTCTAATTTTCACCAAACAAAATAGTGTTAAGAAATATCACTGTAGAAAGAACTGAGAGGCACAATATACATGTGAGAGAAAATAAAAACATAGAAAGCAAAGAAAAATAATGGAGATTAAATAACTACCTTCAATTTGTAAAATGGACACAGATGAGACTATCTTGTTATAATGTGAGTTAAATTTTTAAATTAACACATATATACATTATAAGAAAAACTACATTTCCTTTAAAAAAAAATCCTCAACAGATAAATGCCAATTTTGGGCAAGGAGCTACTTTACATGCTGGAAAGTCTGATGCCCTTAGGCCAAGGTAGGGACAGCCCTTCCAGCTCCCCTAGGTTCTGCCATCTTCTTCTAGCCACTGGCTTATCCATGTCCCCTCATGCTCTGAGACATGCAGAATTTATCCCCATGCCTAGAGAGTCTAAAACTCAAACAAGAGTTCCTCAATTGTGGTTTCTCTTTCCTTTTAGTCTTACCAAGTCAGAATGCCCAATAGAGTTGAGCTCTTCACAGAAATGTTAAAGCTTTGTCTAGTATGGGCTGCAGGCTTATATGAAGACTTCTTAAATGAAGAAACTAGCATACATAAATTCCCCAAACAACTTTTGCTAGTAAGACTATATCCTTCAGGATATCACTTATTTAAAAATTTATGATAGGTAAAATTACTTACCTTTCTGTTTTCTCATGTTCTAGATGTTCAGAAGCATAAAATCAAAACCAACTAAAGAACCTGTTTGCCAAGCTTTTGAGTTAAACTATTTTTGACCTAAAAAACAATATCAAAACATCCTTTACTATGGTAGGATGTTTAGGGAAGGTGGGACAACTGCAATTTGACACATCTTTACAGAGTTGTTAGGGACTGGGATGTGTATCAGTTTTTGGAAATTTGAAAGCAAAGAAGACATGGAACTTGAGATAAACATTCTAACTTCCTGGAAACACACAAGGAATAAGTTATCTAACTATATTCCTATAAAACCAAGGATTTTTGCCATTTTATTTGTTTGTTAATTATTTATTTAAAAATAGTTACAGAACTATATAGGAAAAGAATAAAATCCAAACAAAACAACTAAAGGATATGTGTAGAAGACTATACCCAAAGGTCTTACATATTAAAGAGTATTGGGGGGTGGAGGGGAGATCTAGTTAGGAGTCCTTTGTTTATGTTTCAGATAATTAATGAAAGTCAGAAGTTTGATCAAAGTGATTCTTTGATGTTTTGAGATTCTTTTAAACCATATTTAAGGACAGAATTTATGCTTATAGCATACAGAAACGTAATCAATTATAACACATGATCCCAACTCTCCCTTGGCTACCTGCAGCAAATTTGACTCCAAACCACCAGGTCCATGGCATGATGGTATGATGGAAGACATGCAGGAAAGTCACTTGACTATTTTTCTTACGCAGAACAAAAAAGATCTGAAATAATTTAAAGAAAATCAAGTTCATATAAAACCATGCAATAATTTATCTAGTGTTACAAAACTATTGGCAAAGTGCAAACTATTCCATGTCGTAATGTGCTTTGAAAGAGTTGCCTTACAGAATGCCTATAGAAGCAGCTGATTCTCCAAGAGGCAGCTCAAAAGCTAATAAGTATGAGAGAACTTAGGTATGATGCCTAGTCATGCAAGAATCAATAAAAAGGCGAAAAGATATTAAATGAAGATTTAAAAATCAAAGATATAAAGTGAAGAATATGACCAAAAATTATTGAAAAAACGTTATTGGTTTAAAAAAAAAAAAAACCCACGTGGATTTTGAAATATATGGGGAAGCAGAGACTTTTAAGCCCTAGGACTGAATTTCTACACTGCTCCCTAACACATCCTACCAATTTAGATAAGGGATTAAGCAAACTAAAAGAGGACTTGTAGCAAATCAGAAGTTAGCAAATTATTATTAAAGAAGGAGGAAGAGGGAAATACTTGAAGAGTTAATTGGGGAAGTAGGGTGGAAAAGAAAGCAAAGCAGCTTAGGAAAAATGAGAAGGGCAACAAAGGCACCATCCAGATTGAATGTATCCAGTGGTTTACAGAAACGACAAACAAAGAGGTAGAATAGGAAGGCTTTGTGGAGGGGGGGTTCAAAAAATATTCAAAAGCAGAATTAAATGTTCAAAAATATTCAAAATGCAGAAGACCAGTGATGAGTTAGTTCTAAGTACAGGACTAAACAGAGTAGCAGAAACAAAAGCATTCCTAAGAGTAGTTGAGAAATGTGGTTCAGGGAAGAACACAGAGCAGCAAGTTTCCTTATGGAAGCTGAAACTGAGAACATGCAAAGCAGGAACAATGAAGTCAAAATACATTTGCTTATGCACGTGGAGGAAGGCAACACAGTGCAACAGAAAAAGCCATAAACCAGCAATCTGGGGTCCTAGTCCTAGTCAGTAGCGGCGTTCCTCTGGACAAGTCTTGTAACTTTCTGGCTTCCATTTCTCTTCAGATTTAGTGCTCCAGGCTAGGTCAATGGTTCTCAACCCTGTCTGCATATTACAATGACCAAGAAGGTCTGTTTTTTGTTTTTAAATAACCATTTCTGGTCTCTAACTCCAGACCATCTGACACCAAATCTCTGGGGGCAGGGCCCAGGTTTTTGTTTTCTAATGCAGTTAGGTCTCCAGCACCACAGCGGTTGAGAACCACTGGACTACAGCAGGGGTTCTTGAAGTGTGGACCCTGGACCAACAGCAATAACAGCACTTGAGAACTTGAGAGAAATGCAAATTCTTGAGCCCCATCGAACACCTACTGAATCAGAAATTCTGAGGGTGGGACCCAAGCACACGTGTTTTTAATGAGTCCTCCAGGTGATTCTAATGCATGCTAAAGTTTGAGAACCACTGGATTCCGCACTCACTAAATTCTCCTTTCTAATTCTAACATTACGTGTAGCCAGCTGAGAAGGTAAAGCATGTTGAAATTTGCTACCAGAAATGTAGTGGTATATATTCTGAAGAGAGAAAACACGTGTCAGTCTTAGGCCCTGAAATGATTCCAGATAAATAAGATCCACATGCCACAAAGATAAAATAAATAGCCAGCTTTCCTTTGTTTCTGGAAATAAAGGTGCATAGCCTTCTCCTCTCATCATGGATCCTAATCCATGGCACTTGCTTTTCCCAGGCCTAGTCACTCAAAGTCAGAGTTGATACTCAGGAAGGGAGAAGACCAGTAAACAAGGACTTCAGAAAGGCAGATGGAAATAGTTTTGATGTTACCAAAATTACTGATATTCCAGGGATAAGCTAACATTCTAGTGTAAGTTTATGAATCTTGAAGCATTTATCCTCTTAAAGGAGTATGGATGACACAGTGCTTTGTTATAAAGAACCAAAGGCAACATATTCTCTGCTCTTTGCTTCTTGAACTTACTTCACAAAACAACTGGCATCCATCTATATAGAGACATAGCTTTGTAGTATATGTGTTAGTTACATTCTTACCTTAACCAGGTGGTAGATATATAAGAAAATCTTTTGGCATTTGCAAAAGGCTGAAAAATAAGTTTATCTTATTCTCTAAAGTAACTGATAATAAAAAGTAAAAGATAATATGAGGTCTGCCTGAGGAAGAGAGATAACCAAAGTTATAAGACAACTGTACACTCACAGTTTATTGCTTTCATTGAAACATCAAACATTTACCAAATGTGGTGATTACATACTCACAGTATCTAAGAGCTCAATAAATTTGGAGAAGTAATAAAGCCAGCAGGTGCGTGCCATCTGCAGAAACACACATAGATATGAATTTATTTATTTATTTTTACATGGAAGAAAATTTTATCTTTTCTAATTTTGGCAAAATTCACATTATATAAAATTTACGATCTTAACCATTTTAGAGTGTACAGTTTGGTAGCATTAAGTACATTCACATTCTTGTGCAACCATCATCACCATCTATCCACAGAACCCTTTCCTCTTATAGGACTGAGGCTCTGTACCCATTAAACAGTAAGTCCCCATTGGTGAATCCAGCCCCTGACAACTACCATTTTACTTCCAATTTCTGAATCTGATTACTCTGTGTACCTCGCATAACAGAACCATACAGTATTTGTTTGTCCCTTTGTACCTAGATTATTTCACTTAGCATAATGTCCTCAAGGCTCAACCACATTGCAGCAGTTGTCAGAATTTCCTTCCTTGTTAAGGCTTAAAAATATTCCATTGTATGTATATACCACTAATTTGTTTATCCATTCATCCGTTGATGGACATGTGGGTTGCTTCCATCTTTTGGCTAATGTGAAGAATGTTATGAACACTGGCGTACAAATATCTCTTTGAAACCCAGCTTTCAATTCTTCTAGGTATATACCCAGAAGTAGAATTGTTGGATCATATGGTAATTCTGGTTTTTGTTGTTGTTGGGTTTTTTTTTTGCGGTACACGGGCCTCTCACTGTTGTGGCCTCTCCCGTTGCGGAGCACAGGCTCCGGACGCGCAGGCTCAGCGGCCATGGCTCACGGGCCCAGCCGATCCACGGCATGTGGGATCTTCCCGGACCGGGGCACGAACCCGCGTCCCCTGCATCGGCAGGCGGACTCTCAACCACTGCGCCACCAGGGAAGCCCGGTAATTCTGTTTTTTGAGGAACCAGACATAAATTTACTTTTTTTTTTTTTTTCCGGTACGCGGGCCTCTCACTGCTGTGGCCTC
>NC_041221.1:64492772-64504731 GCF_002837175.3 Physeter macrocephalus
TCCCTCTGTTGTGGCCTCTCCCGTTGCGGAGCACAGGCTCCGGACGCGCAGGCCCAGTGGCCATGGCTCACGGGCCCAGCCGCTCCGCGGCACGTGGGCTCTCCCCAGACCAGGGCACGAACCGGCGTCCCCTGAATCGGCAGGCGGAATCTCAACCACTAAGCCACCAGGGAAGCCCCATAAATTTACTTTTAAATCCAAGAAATTCAAAAAGAAGAGCACCAGTTTTCATTTTACAGAAAATTATACACCTGAATTTCTTTGATTTTTTTCTTGTAATTTTTAGCTTTTTCTCTCAACATATATATTCTGATAATTGAGTCATTTACTCATTCTGATTTCACATTCAGTGTTTACAAATAGAGTCCAAAAAGTTTTAACGTTGATTTTGTGTTACAAGTTTTTCCAAAAAGAAACTTACCCTCAATGCTGTAGGCGAGCGTGAATAGTCAACAATTTCACATCGAAAGGAATAACCTGTACCCCAGCCAGACATCACAAACTGCAAGAGAGCACATGCATATTAAAGAAGGAAATATTTGCTCAACGGCTACAATGAAGGTAGTTTTGAGTATGTCTCTTCATTACATTCTCAGCTGAGTCAGCAGTCAGTGCAGAAGGAAAGGCGGGCTAGAACAATTACAAACCAGGAACTCACTTGATATCAAAGCATCAAGAGTTTTCAAACTGATTCACTTTGTTATAAAGCAGAAACTAACACACCATTGTAAAGCAATTATACTCCAATAAAGATGTTAAAAAAGAGTTTTCAAAATTGTAAAGTCACATTTATATAAACTGTGTACTAACTAAAATGGCTATTTCTTGGAATGATTATTCTAATATAGTGGAGAACAGAATACTAGGAATGTTTTGTTTGAACAGCAAATACTGCTAATTGCTTGACCTTATGTACATCTCTATGTGCCTGTGCATATGTCTGTGTACTCTCAAAGGGGTGACTAAGTCTGAAATCAGTCTTTTCTGATAATTTCCAGCCTTTGCAATTAGTCAACAAATAAATGAGCAAAGCAACTTTCTCAATGTACTTATCCGATGGCTGCATCAACTGGGTTTTTCCTGTCTCGGCTAGTGGATGTAACGTGAAGTGATAGTCCATAGTTTTTAAATCAAGATCAACCAAATACAAGACTCACGTATTAGTTTTGCTTTGGATTCACTTGACAAGTAAGAGATGAAAATACTAACAAGAAAGTGCAGTCTGGCAAGCCTTAATTCCAACACACCCACAAAGTGACCTTAGGCTAGTGGTGAGAAGAAAAAGCCTATTGTTGATAAATCTGGACCTTAACCCAAAGATTACATTGACATTCTTTCAGTCTGACGGTGGGAAGGTCTCCTTTTAAAACAGTACCTGAAAAAGAAAAACTAAGGGTTCTAATTTAAAATTAACATTTGTATTAAATGGTTGGCTTAATTTAGTGTTCTGACAATATGACCAGTTCTTCTCTGGAGTCCTATTCTCACGAATGCCAGCATCTTCCCTAGGATGTCTTCTTTCTCAGCATAAGGATTATATCATTTTCTATTACATTACAAGTTTGCACTTTTAATTACTGTTAAAGCTGAAATGACAACTTTACAGTAAATTAACTTCTAAAGGCAAAAGTTTATGAGGCATAATCAGAATGACATTTTAATGGTAAAAAGAAAAGAAACGAAGGAGAAAGAAAAACTACTTAGACCGTGGTATTTAAAAACATTATCCTTTTTGATTGATACTAGCTCCTAGCTTGATTTGTAATATAAATTAATCACACTATTAACTTGGTAAATTATGAAATCTTGAGAATTAAGATTCAGAACAGTATAAGACATATATCATGGGTGAGAAAAGTATCTTACAAAAACAAGTCAATGAATTTTCTCAAAGGAACAAGGGAATGTGGTACAGAAATAGTTAAATCTGTTTTACAAAATCCTGATCTGTCAGTGAGCATCTTCCTATTCTTTTGCACTTGGACTCACTTCTGACTGATGCAAGTAACACTCTAAGTCCATCCACTCAGATGGTGATGACTGATTCCCCATGCTACCCTATGCCAAACAAGTGCTGCACCAAATAGGAGAAGCTGTGGGATGTAGCCTTCTGCAGGGTCTTCACTGGTCTCTCTTTATTTCTTGACTGGTGCCAAGTAACTAGCACACTCAAACCATCACTATAAAATGAGGCATGTGGGTTCCTTTAGTCTGATGTACTTCCTCTCACCTTACTCATATTTGCCCTAACATCCCTAGTAGAGGGGTTCACACTGTAGAGCAAATGTAATCGTGCCCCACCCAATAAACCATGTGTTTGAATGTGCCCTGGAGGTGATGTGCTGCTCAGCTGTCAAAAGTCTTTGTTTAAACAGAAAGTAGAACTTAATGCTTTCCTGATATTAAGTTTAAGAACATTCCCAAAGCCTGCAGAACTTCTGACATATATGTCTATATTTTAGGCTTTCACAAAGGAAGAGTAATAATTTATATTTGGCAGGTAAAAAACCCCAAAACTGCATATAAGTTACTCTAGTATTACTGGTTAATGGGAGATAGAAACTCTCAGATTCATATATTCTCAAAGCTTTTATGTTGTAATTGCTAAAATAGAAACCAAAACTTACTGGTTATAACTGGATTCCTTCCAGAGAAATATATCTGGGGACATCACATTCAGTGGTACAACCAGACACAGAGCATAAAGGGATCTGAGAGACAAGGTCAATCCTGACTCTATAAAATGAAAGAAGTGAGGCCCAGAGAATTTAAATGACTAGTTCAAAATCAGGTAGCTAGTTAGTAGTGCAACTGGGACTAACTAGTCCCTGGTCTCCTGGCTTCCAGGTCTGTTCTTAGCACTGTCCTATAGTAGGCGATATCCTATCTCTGATAACTTGCCCAAAGCATGTATTTTTTCTGCTCCCTAGCTCTATTCTATTACTCTTTCCCTTTCAGTTGCTTATGCTCCAGAAAGGACAGTAAGGTGACCTGTGAGTTAATTTTGGAAATAAAGTAGAAGGCAGCAAAGGAAGTCCAGACTTCAGGAAGGCCGTGAGAAATGAGGCCAGAGCAGATTTAAGGTGATCTGATCAGGTGGATCCGTGGCAGGAATCAGGTTGGAAGGATGCATGTGCAGAGGTCATGGTGTCTAGAGAGGCTGGAGAAGTCATGCAAGGCCCTCCTGGGACCCAGCTGTGAGGAAGCATAGGCTATGCTGCAGAGGAAGTAAGTAAGGAGAATAGGATGAGGAAGCCAGCCAGCATTGGAAGAGAAGCAAGAAATCCCAGAAAAGCAGGTAAGGGAGGGTGGCTGAGACTTGTAATCAGCAGAGGGGAGAGAGAGAATTCATGAGTCTGCTTTTGGGTCCTAGAAGTTCTCCACCTCTCTTATTGACAGTTAAGGGACAGCTTCCCTCACCTACTGCTTTGTATGAGTCTAAGTTCTCTGTCCCCCACAAAGCCCAGCTAAATCAAACCAAACAGTCTACCGCCGAATAGGTCATCAGGGCATGCAGAACCCAAAGCTGCTACCATGATGATGTCAACTCATTAAGGTCAGGATGAGCTCTGATGTCAGACCGACCTGGATTCAAATATCAGTCTTCCACTTACCAGCTACACTACTTTGGGTAAGTTATCTAATGTCTCCAACTCTGAGTTTCCTTAAAAGTTAACATTTATGGATTCATTCAATCATCTTTTATGGCTAACTGCGTACAAGTCCCTGGACTTAAATTTTTCTCACCACCTGTGAGGCAGACTATACTGAGATCCTCTAAGGAGTTCAATATCTGGTCTACATAAAACAATTTTTTGACAAACACCTACTCTAGTGAGCTGAGTTTCTGAAATGTCTTAAATCTTGGAGAGTTACCCTTACAGTCATAACAAGAAACATCATGACAGACAAACATAAAGACTCAGGCAAAATTCTCCCGTTAGGAATACTGAAGACACTTGCCTCATAACACATATACACAGAAAAGAGTACTATGAAAAAATTGTACGTTATCATCGCTTTCTTGAGTTCAAAGGGCTTTCGATTCTCCATGAGCTTTGGTCCCAGGGATGTGACAAAATAGACATAGAGTCCCAGGATGATGGTTTGTGGCAGAGGCGAGGACATGAGGAGCCAGTCTTCAACTCTTGGATCTAAGAGAAAAACAAGGTGTAAGTGCACATCCATTTAGCCAAGAGATAACTGACAGTAACCAGCATTTAAGTGAGCACCTACATCCTAACGCTGACGGTGGACTATCTGGTCACTGATCACTGCTATCTTTAGGATTTGCCAAGGGAAATCACCAGGGATTGTGATGGAGCTCGAAACAGTGAGGCTCAAAGGGCAAAAGGAGGTAGTGGTTACCAGAACCCAGGAGAGAGCCATATGGAGAAGCCCTTCTGGTGAGGAGCTGTAACCTTCAGTTGAGGAATTCAGCCAGCACAGCAATCTTGCAAATAAGGGGCCAGGGAAATCATACCCCAGCCTCACCCTCCTCCCTCTCTCTCCAGTCGCAGAACTCAACCAGAAACCAGAGGGCAGGGGAGCAAGCCCATGGATGTAGTTCATCCTGGTCATTCTACCAGGGGTACACAGTTGACTCTGGAGAACAGAAGACACCCAGCAAACTTTTATCATCTGTCTAGAACCACTAGTAACATGTTAGAGTTTCTCCATCCAGACATGCTTTTATATATATAAATGTTTGGTTTTGCTTTTTCTTAACTTTCTTCTTTCCCCAAGAAAACTGGGGAAAAGTGTTCTGTATACTGTATCATACAATTGAAAGGGGCTTTAGAATCACTTAAGTATCTAAAATGTGGGTTCTAGGTGTCCAAAATGTGGGCTAACCAATCTGATATTTTAAACAAAAACAAATAAAAAAGTACTAGCCTCATAACCATGTAAAAATGAAATTCATGTGGTCCCTGCTAGTTCTAGGCCATGAGAATTAGATCATTTAAAACTTGCAACTCAAGATGAAATGTGATTAATTCTATAATCTTAAGTAGTTCGGGTGTAATTTTACTAAATTGCCTCATGAAGCCAGAATATTATAAAGGAAAATATGTATGGACAAGTTTCCAAGTACATCTGACTCAAAATTGAGTCTTGACTAACCTTACGTTGCTAAATACCATCATTCTTGCTAATTGGGAAAAAGGGTGGGGGGAATACAGCCCTTGCCCACTGAAACTGCTAATGATGTGGCCAATTACCAAAAAAACGTTGAATATCCCTTCAAGTCTGACTTCCTACCCAATGCAAAAATTTCTTCAATAGACTCCACACCTAATGACTCACTTGGTCTCAGTTTTATTGCTGGAAAGTTCACATTTGATACTCAGATATACCAGGGCATGGCTGTAGCTATTAAAGGTGATTTATTCTATACTCAAATGGGCTTCCCTCAAAAATACTGACAGATGCCCTATCTCGAAATAATACATAAGCCACAAGTCAGCTCTAGGAGGGACCCCAAGATATTTAGGAATTTAATGTACGATAAAGAAAGCCTCATAAGCAAGCAGGGAGGGAGGAACGATTCAGTAAATAGGAAAACTGACTACTTGGGAGAAAAATGAGTTTGTGCCTTACCTTGTATCCTTATCCAAGCATGTCCCAAACTATGCAATATAAGAAAGATATTTAAAGTCTTTCCACAAAAAGTGGGGAAAGGCTACTAGAAATGCTAGGTTAAACAAACAAGTGCCTTTCTGCAGGATTTCTTAGTGCTTCATGTTTGTTGTGAATTGCCAAGATGAGAATGGTGGTATGCAGCATTCCCCAAACTTACTTGGCCATGGAGCCCTGATTTTTTGTAGACTACTATTTAACACCTTGTGGAACTAACGCTCTGTGGAGCACCGTTTAGGAAAGATAGCCCTTTGCCAAAATAAATTTATAAATGACGGATTTTTCCATCAGTGGGTAATCCAAACCTTAAATATATGAACATCATAAACCATATTAATATGTCTAGTTTTTATCTCCAATGAAATAAAGACTTAAAACCAATAGTAAAAGAAGGCTTCTGGAAGAATGTTAACATTATCACCTTTGGATGGGGACAATATGGGTGATTTTTATTTTTTTCTTTTTCTTTATAAGGAATTTTAAATGTTTCTGTTATTAATGGACATCATGGGCATGATTGAAAACTAGTTTTTTTGGCTTTTGTTTTTGTCAGCAAAGGAATTCCTGAATTAGAAATATTTTATTGTACTCTTTCACTAGCTCAGTGGGGGCAGGGGCGGGGGAAGGGGTGGTACGCGGGTATCAAATGACATCATATTTCTGGTCTTCTGCTGGTAGCAGTAGGAGAAACAGAAAGCCAGGAAATGCATGCTGGGCTGGCTCATTTTATTTAAAAATGATTTAAATAAATCATTTTTCCTGTAATTTAACATTTTAAGCACACACCTTTTTTTAAGAATCCTGAGTGTGACTTTCCAGTTCTACAGATTTTTTAAAAAATCTTATCTTTTAGGAAAAGCTAGCTAATTTAATTTCATATTATTTTCAAAGCAAATAACAGAACAAAACACCAAGCTTTTTCATCCTATTTCAGTCTGAGCTCTGATCCTGGCTCTCACATAACTGACTTGTTATGTGACCTGGGGCCACCGACTTAACTTCTCTGTGCTTAGTTTCCTCATCTGTGAATTGGGCATAAAACAGCATGTAGCTCAGAGAGGATTTAGTGAGTTATTTTAAGTAAAGAGCCTGGCACAACCTCAAGTTGCTCAGTAAGCATGGCTACTGTTATTTCGGCAGATCTCAGTTTTGTCAGCACAGCAGAATCACCTCTGGAACATTTATAAACCAGACAGCAAAAAAAAAAAAAAAAAAAGAAAGAAAAAGAAAAAGACTCGGCATGGGTCCCAGGCATCTGTATGTTGAAAAAAGCTGCCAAGGTGACCGTGATGAACCATCAACGTTATAAACCAGGGCTTCAGTGCTTCCTTCACCTACACTGAGGTCCTCAGTGCTCCTCACTAGGTGCTCTGCAATAATCTCTTATGTGATTTCCCTGCCTCCTGACCCAATCGGCTATGTCTTGTCTCTACACAACTGCCAAATTCACTTTCTAGAAGTAAAGCTTTGCTCAGATTATTCCTCTGCTTAAATTAGCTCTCCCTGCTGAGCGAATAAAATTCAAAGTCTTAATACGTCCACAACTCTGATGACTGCTCACTTTTCCTGCCTTCTCTCTCGGCAACAGTGATACCTTTCTGAATAGGAAGCCCACTTCTATGTGAGGCAGGAGGTTCCTGGTGATGAGACGTCTACAAGCCAGGTGGGGCTGGTGACTCGATAAGGGGGCTGTAGACGGGGTTGCTCGACAATGTTTAAAGTTAACTCTGCCTCAGCCTGTGATCCCACAAGTTACAAAAGGATCAGGGGTCAAGTGAGCTCTGTTTTCCCTAGAGAGGGAGGGAGAGTTTCATGTACCTTGTATTTAGCATCGGAGTTGGGCTTAGGTGTTAGGAGCAGAACCAAGATAAAGGCAGAGGATGGGAGGGCAGGCTGTCTGAGGGCCCATGACCCAGTGATTACCAAAGTTCTGACTTATTACTAGCCCGATAATGCTTTTTCTAAGAGCGTTCTAAAGAGAGAGAGTACAGGAGAGTACGAGGGCCACATACATAGAATATTAATGAACTTTTCCACGAACTAATTTTAAGAGTGTGTTCGCTTCTTAAGCAGCATGTACTAGCTCAAAGAGTACACCCTTTTAAAAGTCTAAGCACCAATAAGATGAAGAAGCTGGAAGGAAAAGCAAACATGTACCTCTCATACTCTGTGAAGTACTAAAGGTTCAGAGTGGCAGCAAATCTTACTCAGACATCGTCTTCTTGCAAAAAAATCACAACTATGTCTGAAAAGTCATCATCATTATTATCCAAATGCAAGGAAAGTTGCTTTTCAAACATTAAAAATGTTATAGCATTGTTTCAAGGTTTGACATCTCATATGTAAGAATCACAATAAACCCTCTTATAGCTTAAGTATTTATTAAACCGTTTTTAAATTCTGTAGCTGTGGAATTTTCCACATGAAATAACTATGCATGAACCCCACTTCTCCAGCAATCAGAAAGCCAATGAATATCATTAAGTTTTCCGAAGTCTACTCAGGATTAGGGCCAAAGCCAAGAATACACTTGAAATTCTTGGCACTTGATCATGGGCTCAGACCTTCGGAGAGTAGGCAAAGTAAAACTGGACTAAGATGGCCAGAAATGATTCCTAATGGCTCTCAGAGATCAATACCACACTAAGCAGAAGCAAAAAACCTCTCCTGTTACACGCGATAGTGTTCTCATAAAGTTATAAATCTCAACACAAAACATTTTAACCCTTTTAGATTTTGACAGGAAAAGAAAATGTGAAGAAACTTTTATAAAAAATGATATGCTATATTAAAAGTGTTTGAAGATGGAAATGCTCTATCAGTCCAACCACCACCACCGTTTGTGTTGGGATATTTCCCAAACAACAGAGCATTTTCATGCATATTGTCTGGTAGCTGGTGGATACCATTCTCATCTCTGTTTTGCTAACAAAGAAACTGAAACCCACAGACAATAAATACTTTGTTCAAGATCACCTAGCTGGTTCACAGTAGTGTCAGAACTTAAATCTAGGTCTTCTCACTACACATCCCTACCCTCCCTCTTCTCTCAAGATTTTAAATTAGGTTAGCTTCAGATAGGTAGCATCACCTGCCTCTCTCTCCTCCTCCTCTCTGCACTGTTTGCAACACTGCTTCCAGGGTTCTCCTTGCCTCTCCCTAACCACCTCCACCCCTTTGTCGTTCCTTTTTCTGACCTAATATTACTGAGCTTTCCAATGTAAGTATTCCTAATAAAAATAAAGTGTTGACCCATGAATAAAAGTGGAAGTGGAATTCAGAAGTAATTCATCTTAAAACGTTTTATACTTCTAGCACTATATAGATACTCATTGTCTAAATCTATTTGTCTCTTGAGTTAGGATATTGATTACCTGAATCTCTTGGGTTCCTGCAATTCGGATACTTAATAGCAAGGGTTGTATAGCAAGGGATCTATTCTTCCAAACAGGTCTATTTTTAAAAATGTAGCCAAATCTACTTGGTTTTCAAGGTTAAATTGTGAGAGTTCAGGTAGCAAGTTACACCTCTACTTTGAAAAGAAATTAAAATATTCATATTTTTAAAAATAAAAAAATAAAAACCATTAGAACAAAACAAAAAAATTAGTTTTTAAATTACTGAATTTATGAGAACTACTGTAAACCTTCAGAGAAAGATGACCTCTAAAGAAACCTACAATTCTCTGTACCATTACATAAGTTGAAAAACTAAGAAAAAAAATGAGAAAATATAAAAATTCCCTTAACTCTCCATTCACCAGAGTGAAGCTTCTCTATTTATGGGATCTCTTTCAGGTCCTTGGCATTCTTCAGGGGCAAAATTGTTAGGACCTTTTTCAGTGAAATAAGATAGGTTTTCAGTAGTCTACTGAGAAAGACAGCAATCATGAAACAGTGTATCTTTGCTGAAATCAGTGTAAATTGGAATATAATTTCAATTGTGGTAGGTATCAAGAGGTGACACTTTTCCTCCTGAATTTGGTGAACATGTGATTTCTAATTGATGGGTAAGAACTAATCTGAAGTGGTGATGGTGGTGAATATGTGGAAAGTAATTCAAATGTGAAATGTCAGAATACTAATCCTAATCAGGAAACATAGGTTCTAATCTTTTCTGCTAACAACTGACCATGATGTTGGGAAGGTCACATCCCTGGGCCTCAGTTTCTCCAACTCTAACATGAGGAGGTAGCTTTCATGATACCTAAGTCCATCTCAGCTTTAAAATGTGCTGATTCCTGTCTATTTAAAAAATATTTACCTTTGTTATATTATTAACACATTTCGTAGTAGTTATAAAAGCAACACACATTTGTGTGGTTTAAAAACATCTAGACAGACATTGATAAGGAAATAGAAATTACCCATAATCCTACCACACAGAGATAATTGCTAACCCTCACAAAAAAAATACATGTGGTGTTTTATAAGCTGCTTTCATTTAATGTATTTTAAACTTACTATGGCATTAAATGTTCTTCAACAACATTGATTTTTACTCTTTTAATGGGCAAGGGGAGAATTACTCCGGGCATTCTAGAATTACTCAGGGGTTACCCTAGGAAACGCTCCCCATCCTTTCTGATACGCCCCTGGGGGCTGCAGCCCTTCCCATTCAAGAGTCATCCTGGACAGAGCCATTGTTGGCAGTAACTGTTATTTCCCTTAGGACCATTAGGGCAGAATCGAGCCTAAGAGCCCCGAGCCTCCAAAATCACTTCTAATGGCTACTGAGTTGGAATGTACCATCATTTATCAACTAATTCCCTTCCTTGGATATTAAAGCTATCTTCACTATTATAAACATCGTAATGAACATCATCTGTGTACCTCTATCTTTGTACATATCTTCAGTGAAATCTTTGACACTTCCTCATTAACTAGTAATAAAAATCAATACGTGGGGTGTCAGTGAGGGAGTGTTAAGTTGCAAAGTCTCTCGTTCTGTTTCAATGAAATCTTATTAAATATGGAAACCTGACAGGAAAAAGAAGGATGAGCCATAGTTAAGAAATTTGGTTACTTACCAGCATCTTTGATCCAATTACCATAAAGACGCACGGTCCTCGATGTAAGATCACTGAAGGCCATTTTCCACAGGATTTACTCGCCCTTACAATGGGTTCTTCAGTAAAACAAAAAAGAGATGTGTTTATGATCTACGGATGCAAATAAAGCCAAGTTTCTAGTAATACAATATTAAACATGTTAAAAATTTAATAGGAATAACTGGCAAAACAGCAAACTTACTGAGGGTAAATGCATTAGTGAACCACATTAAACCCTGATGCAGTTGCAAACATTTAAGACTTTTCATCATAAGGACAAATGCTTAATTCACTCAAAAAGCTGATGTTCTATGTACGAGATGCAAAAGGAGTATGTGAGTCTAAGAACTGTCATAGGAGCATCTATCTCCCTTTATGGAAACAATATAGGTCAGGAATGGACTGTACCTCCCATGGCAATGTTGAAGTAAAAACCCAGAAGAAAGTCAAGATGACAAACTTTCAGAAAAGATACTCTGATCCAGACTTTTAGCTGACCTTCAGGCATAAGAAGATCTTCTATATTCAAGTGTTTATAATTTAAGTGAAATAGAGGTAGAGAGAGGGAGGAAAAGAAGATCTACAAGAGCCAAGGAGAAATTGCCTAGTTTATCTGGACTGATGACAAAAACAGTTGGAAAAAGAAGTCTTTTGAAAAAGACCAATGAGGGAAAACTAGCTCTATCATGTATTAAAAGATATTCTAAATATTCAGTAATTAAAAGTGTGACACTAGCACATGAAGAGGCAAACCAATGGAATAGAACAGAACATCCAGAAACACACCAAAAACTTTGGGGATTTTAGTACCATATTTCATAAGTTCTAAGATGTACACTTTCCCAAATTTTAACATCTCTGAAAAACAGCACACACCTTACAAAGGAATGGTGCATCATAAAATGAATAGTAGGTTTGATTTCAAGTCACATGGTGGGAAAATGAAAAGTTCTAGAGATAGCTGGTGGTGACAGTTGCACAAAAATGCAAATATACTTAATGCCATTGAACTTTACACTTAAAAATGGTTAAAATGTTAAATTTTACATTATGTATATTTTACCACAATAAAAAATAAACCCTCTAGGTCTGCAACAGAAAAATTCAGACTTTATTCTAGCATTCTAAGATAAAGACATTTTAGAATATACATATATAAAGTATATATATATTTTTTTTTTTTTTTTTTTTTTTTTTTTTTTGCGGTACGCGGGCCTCTCACTGTTGTGGCCTCTCCCGTTGAGGAGCACAGGCTCCGGACGCGCAGGC
>NC_041221.1:64504757-64532063 GCF_002837175.3 Physeter macrocephalus
GCACCGGACGCGCAGGCACAGCGGCCATGGCTCACGGGCCCGGCCGCGCCGCGGCATGTGGGATCCTCCCAGACCGGGGCGCGAACCCGGTTCCCCTGCATCGGCAGGCAGACGCGCAACCACTGCGCCACCATGGAAGCCCTATATGTATTTTTTTAAAGACATATCGTATATGAGAAAGGTGACAACTCAAACCGGTAGGCACTGAATTACCAGCAATTACTGAGTAAATCATGTGGTACAACTAGATAGTCAACTGCAAAAAACAAGTTGGATCCAAAAATTATACTATAAACCAAGGTAAACTCCAATATATCAAAGATTTAAGTAAAAATTTAAAAGAACCATGAAAGTACTAGATGACAACAGGGAGAACACTTTTATATCCTTGGAGTAGAAAAACTCTTTTTAACTTTGACTTAAAATCCGTAAGACATAAGAGAAGACTAACAAATTTAACCATATGAAAATCAAGAAGAAAAAAGGAAAAAAAGCAAATGACAAACAGAAAAAAAGAAATATGTTCAATTTAGGGGCTTCCCTGGTGGCGCAGTGGTTGGGAGTCCGCCTGCTGATGCAGGGGACACGGGTTCGAGCCCTGGTCCGGGAAGATCCCACATGCCACAGAGCAACTAAGCCCATTCGCCACAACTACTGAGCCTGTGCTCTAGAGCCCGTGAGCCACAACTACTGAGTCTGCGTGCTGCAACTACTGAAGCCTATGTGCCTAGAGCCCGTGCTCTGCAACAGGAGAAGCCACCGCAATGAGAAACCCGGGCACCGCAACAAAGAGTAGCCCCCGCTCGTCATAACTAGAGAAAACCCACGTGCAGCAACAGACTCAACACAGCCAAAAATACAATTAATTAATTAATTTTTTAAAAAGTTAAAAAAAAAAGAAATCTACAATATTTTATTGCATTGGATGGACTAAAGTCCAAAAATTTTTATCAATCAGATGGGCCAAAATCCAAAAATGTGTTCACTCTGTAGGAAGGACTGTGGGAAACTCATACCTTGTTGGTGGGAGTGCAAATTAGTATAACCCTTGGTGCAATTTGGCATTATCAGTAAAAAAATATAAACTCATAGTTTTAAGCCAGCAATCCTATTTCTAGAAACTTCTCCTATAGAGATATATGCACATATGCTCAATGACATATATTCAAGCTTATTCATTGCGTCAGTCAGTAAGAGCAAAAGACTGGAAACAAGCCAAATGTCTATTAAAAATGGACTGATTGGTTAATGATGATATGTCTAACACCAGGAAATACTATGCCATTGTAAATAAGAATGAGGAAGCTCTCTGTGTGCTAACATGGAAAGATATCCAAGATAAATGTCTATGTGAAAAAAGCAAAGGAAGGGACAGAATTTTTTTTAATAAATTAATTTTATTTATTTATTATTTTTGGCTGTGTTGGGTCTTTGTTGCTGCCCACAGAATTTCTCTAGTTGCAGCGAGCAGGGGCTACTCTTCATTGCAGTGGCTTCTCTTGTTGTGGAGCACGGGCTCTAGGCACGCAGGCTTCAGTAGTTGTGACTCGCGGGCTCTAGAGTACAGGCTCAGTAGTTGTGGCACGCAGGCTTAGTTGCTCCGCGGCATGTGAGATCTTCCTGGACCAGGGCTCGAACCCGTGTCCCCTGCATTGGCAGGTGGATTCTTAACCACTGAGCCACCAGGGAAGCCCAGGACAGAATTTTAAAATGACTACCTTTTATACAGAAAAGGTAGAAAGGAATAAGAATATAGATTTCCGTTTATTTATATTAGCATACAAGGAACTCTGAAAAGATATCCATGGGGAAGGGATCGGGGTACAAACTGGGCCGAAGGGGTGGAAGGAAGACCTTATACTGTTTGGGTCTTGACTCATGTGACTATATTACCTATCCAAAAATAAAGAATTTAAGTATTTTAAATAAACAAACAAAAAAGAATGGACTCAGCTGCACTTTTGCTGGGACATCGTTGCTTGAACACCCATACACACTTGCACATAAACATAAAAGAGGGATTTTAATCTTAATGCCTCAAGGATCTGTCCACTCCAGAGGATCTCTCCAAGTCCAGGGTGGTATCTCAGCATGGCCTCTGCTCTGAAACATCCAGTGTCCTCAAGCTGAGTTCAGACTCAAATTAGCTATGGTGATGCCAGGAACTTGCCAGAGTCAGCCTGGACTCTGGTTTTCCTGTGGATGATTTCTGTAGTGAAGGTGTGATATGGGGGTATAGGAGCAGAAGCTCTGGGATCGCAAAGACCTTGGTTTGAATCCCACCACTGACTAGCTGTGTGACCCTGGGCAGAATTAAAGTTCAATTTCCTCATCTGTAAAGTGGCAATTCTACAACCTACCAAGATAAAATAAACTCACAGAGTTGTTTGGAAGACTCTATGAGATAACATATATGTATAAAGTTTAGAGCACAGAATCTGATAAGGAATGAATATTCAATCAAAGTCAGACATTATCATTTGTAGAGATAAGTTGTACCAATTTAAATGGAAAACATCCAGCCAAACTCAGCTGAATGGCAGTATATGGCACAAATCTAGAGAAAAGTCTACTGCTTTCATTATAAGAGCTGATATGTCACAAATTATAAATGATTCTTCCCTTGATGTTTTCCAGTCGTTTTGGTAGGAGTGTTTCAGACCACGATAAAAGCTACTTTCCAGCTCACCTTAACTACTGATGTAACAGACCTGGAGCCATTATTCTCATAATTAAACTGCCAAAATAATGCTGTTTAAATTATTCAGAATCAGAGTGAAAGATTCTACTTTATAGGGCATATGGTGGGCTTACATTTCAAAGTATTAAACTGTTTTCTGTGCAAGCCCTGCCTCCTCTTTTCCCCCCACTCATTCCACATAGGCCATCTTCCTCTCGCCAGCACTCACTAAAGCACGGAGCCTCAAAGAAACCACAGTCTAATGCAGTTCAGTAATATTCACAGGCAGCCAAGAGAGCTGGCTTTTCTAATCCAAAAGACTATACAAGACTGAGATGGAGGAAGAGCGAGAAGGTCGTCAGAGGAGTAATTCACATGGGGGGGGGTGGGGGGCGGTGTGGGGGAGGGAGAGGCAGAAGTAGATGCCCTTCAAACAGGTGAAAGGGCGGACTGGAGAGGCAGGAAAGGGATCTGTTGTCTCAAGCTTACTGGAGTGGAACTCTCTCACGGATCCTTTCCTTGTAAATAACCTGCCATCCAACAGTCCTTAACCCTTGTGGGCCCACCAGAAGAGAAGGAACCTGCATAATTGTGTAGGGATGCGGCATGAAAAGAAACCTGATCCATTTAGCTTGTTGGAACTAAACAAACTGCTGAGAATTTCCTTTTAAGCTGAGGAAGTGATGGACTGGACGCCAATATTACATTATAGGGACTAGACTAGAAAACTGTTGATAAACGAATTGGGGGCAACATGAGTTGTCGTATAAATACAGTGCTACCCCCGGGCTAGAGCCAGGCATATCTCCCCCGTCCCAACCCAGACCTTCCCCTTAACAGGGACCCTTGATTGCTAGGCAATGGTACATAGATATGGGGAGAAACTTATTCTATGTGGTGAACGTACAGAGATATCTTCTAGCTGACAGCAGAACTAAGACCTTAATAACTGATTTTAAATACTCAATGGCATAAAATTTCAGATCTGGAGATGCCAGAATAGTCAGGGCTCTCATGAATGTGAAGCAGAGACTTAAAACTCAAAAACAGTAGACAAATTACCAAAACTTCACTATGGGTGGAAGAGACAGGCAGGTGCTACAGGGGAAGAGAAAAAGGCTCCCTGCCAGAGCTCAGCCCATTTCCAAAGGCGTCAAATGTATGTGGCAGGATTAGAGTAAACAGGAGCTCACTGACGGGGAACTGGTGCTGCTATTTCATTGACCAGCACCTGCAACTAACCCATGAATTCCACTCCTTGTTTTGGACAGTATCACATGGCAACTGGACCACTTGGTAAAGAAGGGACTTAGGGACTTCCCTGGTGGCGCAGTGGTTAAGAATCCGCCTGCCAATGCAGGAGAAACGGGTTCGAGCCCTGGTCCTGGAAGATCCCACATGCTGCGGAGCAACTAAGCCTGTGTACCACTACTACTGAGCCTGCGCTCTAGAGCCCGCGAGCCTCAACTACTGAAGCCCACGCACCTAGAGCCTGTGCTCCGCAACAAGAGAAGCCACCGCAATGAGAAGCCCACTCACCACAACAAAGAGTAGCCCTGGCTCACCAAAACTAGAGAAAGCCCGCGTGCAGCAACTGAAGACCCAACGCAGCCAAAAATAAATAAACTATTTTTTTTTTAAAAAAGGGACTTAATCTGCCCAGACTAGCTTCTTTAGACCTAAATTAAAGATGTCAAGTTCAAATGTGAGAAATGTGCCTGACACCTACAGCTTACCCGGAAACTCTTCAAAGCCACATAGATGCTAACACCAGGACACAGAGTGAGCTTGAGGAATCTGATCACTTTGAGATCTATCTCAACAGGACTCACAAGGCAGCACTCAGCTGGGAGGACTTCTTGCTGGAATTTACTCAGATGGGGATATGACCTTAGCGTTGCCTGTGGTGGAAAGGACCTGGCAGGAGTCCAGAAATCGAAAACCATGGCCAACCATTTACAGGTGAACCCTCATGTAAAAAGATTTGTCCAAACCCTGCAAAATACGCTGGGACATTGTCCCTGAGGGAAAGGAGGATAGAGGCAGCGTATGGCTTTCCTAGGGCATGCCTATCATCCCAGAGCAGGGCCCTCTGATTTTCCCTTTCTCTTTTGATGTTTGGGAGGTCCTGGGCTCCCCACTGATCTCTGCTTTTTAAATCAGACATCAGGGACAAACCTGCAAGAACACTTCTGGCTAGCCCCAGATGCTGCTCAGGGACACATAAACTGAAATGAGCTAAGGAAGGTACCAGCAGAGAGATGGAGGTCTGTAATGGAAATAGGGCAGCAAGGTAAGAACAAAACAGCTGACCTGCCTAAGTCTGGGGGAAGGGGATCAGAAACTTTTAAGTGTACTAAAATGTGAGCAATGACTATAAAGTGATCATTTGTTTGTTTAAACCAGGGTTTTTCAACCTCATCTTTCTCGACATTTTGGCCAAACAATGCTTAGTTGTGGGGAGCTGCCCTGAGCAGTGCAGGATTCTTAGCATCAAGCCTGGCCTCCACCTACCAGACACCAGGAACACCCCTTCCCCAGCTGAGACAACCAAAAAGGTTTCCAGAAATTGGTGAATGTCCCCTGGGGGGCAAAGTCATCCCTAGTTGAGAAGCACTGGTTTAAAGTAAACTACCAACATTTTTTCATCTAAATAAAAGTAGTTTGCTTCAGGGTAATCACTTTGGCAATTATATATTTATTTCAGTGATACTGTTGTTCAAAACAGTTTTTGAGCTTTTCTTTACAAATCAACATCAGAGTTTTTCAGAATTTCATTTAATTGTCTTTAAGGGAGAAAAGTCTTTGTCTACTGCTTCTAAAAATCAAGCTCATAACTAATCATAAGAATAGTTTTGAAGGTAAACGGATCAAGCTGAGCTACATATTGATAAGTGGGGTGGGAATGGGGGAAGTGGAGGTGGCATTATCATAATTTACTAACATTTTCAACTTACGGTTTGTAAATTGCAAAGAGACAAATCCAGAAATGTTTAGGGCTATGGCAATATTACTGGAATAAACATAGAGTAGCCTGAGGTAACTATGTGGGAAGTGTGCTTTCCAGCATATTATCCTAAATCCCTTTTCCCTTTGTCATTTATTATGAACGCAAATTAAAGAAAGTAAATCTAGAACATGAACAGACTCGGTGAAAAACTATTTCGTACAGATTTTCAATTTTATTAATTACTATATACATGTGTGTACTGCAATTACACGTACACACACACACACGCAGCAGAAGCAAAAACCACGTCACGTTCCTTACACTTACCATACAGGATTTTGTTTTATTTTAATGCTTCACATACATATATGAACTTGTGTTTCTCTTCGGTATTTCCTTTATCAGCTAGGTTAATGCAAATCGCCTTGGGAATGAAACACAACATAGAAGGCAAAAAACCAGAAAGTTTAATCCTAGATTATGAGTTATAAAAGCTTAGGTACTTAGCCATACAGAAGAACTCAAGGGCATAGACAAGAGATCTAGGAGGAAACCTCTGAGGTTTCCATGCCTCCTAGCACAGAAGAGCATGCTTCAGGCTTGGGAAAGGAGAGAGTCAGAGGGAAAGCAATTAGTGCAGATCTCAGAGAAAAGGTCAGTAAGCCCTGGTGAGGTGCCAAGTAGTATTATGGAAACAGAGGAGAAGGGGTCAGGCTCTGCTGCCTGGGTAGAGCGGGAACAGGTGGCTGATGGGGCCTTAGGCATCCATAGAGAGTTTCTCTTGCTCCAGCGTGGTGCAAGGGCAGCAGAAAGTCTTCTGAGTACACTCAATAGATGTGGAAGTATTGCAGAAGAGCTGTAAAAAATGAAGGAATCATGTAGCTTAGCAACAACACAGACCTGTATGGACTAGTGGTCAAAGACCTGATAGGACCCTGGACATCTCAGGGGATGGCAGTGTAGACAGAGGACATGGAAACTAAAGGACCCCTCCTTCTAACTTATACATAAGCTTTTTCTAACTTGCTGAGAGGTGATGGAGAGAGGGGTGGTCACATTTAGAGTTGACTGAAATAGGTTCCTACCATGCCCAAAGAATAAAGAAAGCTTTATTAAAATTAAAAATTAAGCTATAACAAAATAAAATTTTGTTCTTATATTCTGACTTTGTCAAGGGAGGTTTGAAACCATTTGCTTTAGGTATGGGATCAGGTCAGTATAAATTTCCTCTCTTCTATAACCCTAATACAAGTGGCTGTCAGACCTGGTTGATTGTCATAATTACCTAGAGAGAGATTTGGATTCAGTTAGTATGTCTGGGGAGACTCTGATGATGGGCCAGGTTTGGGAACTTCTTAATACTGCATAAACCATTCTCTGACATGACAACACCCACAATATGAGGAATTGGCATGATTCATGACAAGGGGTTCAGAATGAATGTCACTAGGATATGATAAGGTATCTGGGTCAAGAAGGGCAGGAACAGGAGATGCAATCAATATTGGAAAAGATTTCTCTGGTGATTCAAAATAATTTCAACAGATGTGAAATCTGGGAGATCTTTGAGTCAGCATACACACCTAGAATGTAGGGAAACTGAACTCCTATTTCAAGGGTGAAATAAGCTTGAAGTTCTCAAGCATTTGTGAAAAGAGAAAATTATTGCTACATCTTAGGTCTTAGTAAGTTTCAGAAAATTAGAATATAAGCCTTGTCTTTTAGGCAAACAAAATTGATCAACACAAACATCAAATAAAGATATTAAACGCCTAACTTTCTGTTTTTCAAATGGGAATGTTATAGTATCAGGGATGATGCTTTCATTTGCAAAGAAGAGAACACAACTCAAAATGGCTTAAGCAGGAAGACGTGTTATCTCATAGAAAAAGAAGTCCAAAGGTAGGAAAATTTCTTCTGAAATTTGTTTTGTCATTTTTGTGGAAAAAGATGGTGACAGTCATTCCAAAAATCACATTCTCAAACACCTTCTTCCAGAGTAGTAAAAGGGTCTTTGTGTCTCTTTTTAGGAGGTTTAAAACCTTTCCCAATGCTCCCAGAGGCCCCTTAAACACCTCCTCCCAGGATTGTATCAAGTGCCCATATTTAAACCAAGCACTGAAAAAGGATTGGGCCTGCAGTGGCTTCTATAGGGTAATTGGTATTGTGCTGGCTCCCACCCCACACGTGTGGGAAAGCACATGGCTTCAGGGAGGAAGGAGGAGCCTGAAAAAGGCAGAAGACTGGTTAACCCACAAGGAGGAAAGGGAGGTTAGCTTTGAGAAACAATGTTTGCTTAAATTGTGACTTAGGTGATTACTCTGGAGTGATATTTCAGATATGAACCAAAGGTCTGACAGGGAACCCACCCATCTAAGGGCTCTCTGCTCACCCTGGTGATGTGTGTTCAGGACAGACTAATCTTGATTGTTTTGTTTGTTTAAACAAAACATGATTAATAAGATAAGCATGTTTTGCAACACCATATAACATATATGGTGTTTTGCAACACCATATAAGACTTTCTAGTGACTTTTACATGTCTGCTATTTGGAATTACCTTGTGCCTCTTTGATGATACAGATAATATGCTATAAGTCCATAAACACAGACAGCATAGAGTTGGACTCACACTTGTAATTGCTATTACCACTTCCACAGACTTAATGTTGTTCTCACTGGTATACAGCATGTTTAAGTAGAATGGGTGTTTCCCACTCCCAATAACAATGACATAGGAGTACATATTAACACTCTCTCTGTATGAATAGACTCAGATCTGCCCTTCAATCAGGTTTAAGAGCTCTACTTTCCATGTCAAGCAGGACCTCAAAACAAATATCCTTACCATCCCCTCCTTGCCTTACAATCCTATTATTTCATCTTGATTTTCATCTTCACTTTCCCTTGAGAGAGGGACCTATTAAAATTAGATGCCTCCGGATAATATAACTATATATGCATGACCCACCAGACTGGTTTACATTATATTTTATATATATACATGTATATATTTATGCACACACACACATTATATACATTAGATTACATTCCTGTTTTGGCTCTGAAACATAATCCTGACTCATGAGTATGTATGAGGCAGACAGACTTTAGTTTAGATATTCATTTAACAACCTCAACATGTTAATATGACAACTTGTTAGAAATGAAAGTGTCCTAGAAACCAATGATATTAGCAAAAGGCCCCACTAGGAAATACAATTCCTGTAAAACCTTTAGCAAAATGCTAAACGCACTATTTATTGTGCTTACTATTACTCTTATGAAAACAGAGGGCTTCCCAGGCTAAGCAAAGTAATCAGTGTCTTTGCTGCATCTCAGGTCCCAGGACAGCATTCTGTAATTGGAGAGACAAGCCCACCTCAGAGAAGAGTCAGAGAACATTTACGGTAAATAAAGGACCTGCTCAAATCACCAGCAGCTGTAAACTCAGTGCTAGGCAGTAGGGAATAGGAGGATGAAAATAGGGCCCTGCCCTCAGGCAGCCTCAACATGTGGGAGAATTCTAGAAAATTCGGTAAATCTGAGAAGAGAAAAGCATCTGAAAAACTGTACAAATTAGATGCCTCTGGAAACTATAACACTATATACGTATGACCCACTAGACTAATAGACTAAAGAGACCACCAGGACCAATAGGACTCATTTTTCTGTTAGAAGAAGTGATAAGTACCTCAAGGGCAGTTTAATTCCTATTTGTAATCTAAGTCCTAGTACAATGCCTTGAGTAAAATGGGTAGGTGCTCAATAAATATCTGCTGAATTAATTTTGAAGTATAAACTCAGAAAAACAAGGCAAGGCAAGGGGGCCAGACCAAATACTCCATCCCTTAGGCCTTCTTCTCTACTTTGTTTCAAAGGAATGAGATACCCCTCTCGTTCATTTTCTCTTAAAACAAAAAGTATTTTTGAGCATCTGTTGTTGTGCAAGGAAGTGCTGAACAGGATACAATATTGTTTTTAAAATACGGTCCCTGAATTCAAACAACTTTCAGTTTGGAAGAAAAAATAAACACCTAAAGAGATACCCAAAATGCAAAGCAGAATGCAGGGTCACGTGAACAGTTCACACAGACAACTACAGCCTCTTGGAATGAAGGTTCACATCTGGGACATGTGACCCAGAAGAAGCATAATGGAGGAGAGCATATGAGCTGAACCTTGAGTATAATATTTCAATAGGCAAAAATGTGTGTACCTGGGACAGAGGAGAGGCACACATCACAAGCAGAGGGACCTCCAGGGGAAAGTTCTTTCATTTGCTTATTCAACCAATATTCTTAAGTATCTGTTATAGGTAGGTCAAGCACTGCTTTAGGTGCCAGTGATATAGTAGAAAACAAAATCAAAACCTTGCCTTCACAAAATTACAGAAAATCTCCAAGTGCATTTCCAGAATGTTTGTTAGTCTGTTTTGATAATGCACAGAGTGAAAGAGGGGAACAATAGAAAGGTCAACACAGGAAAGGTAGATTCCGGGGTTGGTACTTGATTGTGGACGACCCAAAAGCCAAGCTAAAGAATTTTTTAGACTTAGCTCTGTTGACAAAGTAAGTGTCATTACAGGTTTCTCAACTGAGAAATATCTTAATCAAAGCGGCGCTTGAAAAGATTATCTGGGTGGTAAAGTCCAGGGCTGGGTGACTGAGGGTGTGGTTTGGAAGCAGGGAGAAAGACAATGCAGCGAATGCATTCTGTTGGGGAAGAATCCAGCATAAGCATTGCTTCCTCTGAGATGCCACCCCTGATTCAATCAGTCGGGCTTAGGTGTACCACTAAGGTGTTCTCATAACAATTCGTCTCATCTATGATAACACTTATTGCACAGTGTTGAAAATGCCTGTTTATTAATTCTTATCTTTTCGCTCATCAAGAGGAAGACATTAGGCCTAATTATCTTTGTGTTCCCAAGCACCTAGACCACTGCCTGGCATGTAGCAGAAAATATTTGTGGCATGAAGTGAACAATCAAGTGTTATGGGTTGAACTGTGACCCTGAAAATTCATATGTTGAAATCCTAACCTCCAATACTCAGAATGTGACCTTATTTGGAAATAGGGTCTTTACAGAGGTAATCAAGTTAAAACGAAATCATTAGGGTGGCCCTAATCCAATACGACTGGTGTCCTTATAAAAAGGGGAAATTTGGACATAGACATGCATATAAGAACCTAATATGAACATGAAGATGACCATCTACCAATGATGAAGAAAGGCCTGGAACAGACCCTTCTGTCACAACCTCAGCAGGGACTAACCCTGCCAACCCATTGCTTTTGAATTTCTAGGCTTCAGAATTGTGTGACAATAAATTTCTGTTATTTAAACCACCCAGTTTGTGGAACTTTGTTACAGCAGCACTAGCAAACTAATACAATAAGTGAAAATGTTCAGCCAATTTGGAGAAACACCCAGAATCAGAGCTCAGGATTAAGGTCATCATTAACTATAAATAAAGAGAGGCGATAACATGGGAGCAGAATACATTTCTGTGATAAATAATGCAGGAGGAAACACGGCAAAGGGCACCTTATCAGCGAACACCCATGTTTATAAAACAGAAAGAGAAGCCAGGGAAAAACATAAAGAAGCAACAGTCAGAAACCTGCAGAATAAAGTTGCCTGGTAGAACCTCCCTCCAAATAATGAAAAAAAAAGTAATATGAATCGTAAATAAATAAATAAATAGCCACAAAACTTCACAGAAGGAACCAAATAAGGAAGGGACACAGACAAATGTTCTAAATTTCAAAAAAGTTGTGGCCCAGGAAAGGCTCTGGAGCAGAGTAGCATCCATAGGACGGGAGAGCTCCTAACCCGACACGGCCTCTTCCACAGCTGTACTGCTGCTGCAAAAGAGCCTGAGAACTTGCACAAGCACCCCCCAAATCTGAAGAGAAGCAAATGGACTAATCCTAACCTTTCCCTTCTCCAGCTCGAGAAGGGAACAATAGAGAGACTCTGATGATGGAGGCCCCACACTCAACTGGTGAGCCGAGAAAGGTGCCTTAAAGGTGTCCCTTGGGAATGGCATACACCTTTAAGGTAGAGTGAATCTTGGTATAGATACTTAACAACACTTTAAAAATGAGAATACAACCTGAGTATATGAGATGTATTTGGGTATACCTTATACCCAGAGATCTCATTCAGCCCTAAATCCCCTATCTACCAAGGCCTCAACCCCATCAAAAATGTTCCAAGTACACAACTACCTAGTCCCGCAAACAAACAGACAAAAAGTCAATTCATTAAGTTGCAACTCACATTGGCTAGATACAAGAAAGAAAAGAATTTCATCATTATTCAGAACAAGAGAGTAATTCTTTTTTTTTTCCACACACACACACTGTATTTTATTTCTACAAGAGATAAATAAACTGACACCAAGCATTGCAAATGGATGACCACAACAAAACCAACAATGACTGCAATTAAAAAATATGGAATGCTTCACGAATTTGCGTGTCATCCTTGGCGCAGGGGCCATGCTAATCTTCTCTGTATCGTTCCAATTTTTAGTATATGTGCTGCCGAAGGGAGCACAAGAGACTAATTCTTAAACTCTAATGTGCATTAGACTTTCCTGAGATACCTATTTCTAGGGCCTCCCCAGAAGGTGATCATATCATTCCAGGGGTCCTTCAATTACAGGTAGGGAAACACTGCTTGTTAACACAAATGGATTTTTAAGTGAGTGTTTTAGGTACTTAAGAAAATGAAATAAAGCATTTCTTACAGTACGAAGGAAAATGTTTTGGGGCAGAACAACAGAAGCAGGATGGCCCAGTCTGGGGCAGTGCCCCTAGGATTTTCGCTCTGCTATGTATTAATACTTTATACACGCCTTCATTTCACACTCATGGGTGAAGACAGTGACAATAGAATCCCTTCTGAAGGGGAAGAGAGAAGATGAATTCATCCATTCATTCCAGGCTTTTCACACATATGAGTTTTTCTAAGCCTACTGCTTAGCTATTGTCTACTGCTTATCTAAACATCTGCTTAAAGAGATTCTGTAAAGAATTAATGATGTTAGAAATATTGTTCTGTCCAAAACTGATGATAGATTAGCCCATTATCATATACTACTATTCAGCTGAATCAATTATGGAATTATCCAAATTATATGCAATCCTACAGCACAGTATATATAACCAGTACTAGTATTTCGCTCTTGTGCATTGGGATGTCCAGGTCAGTTTTTCACGGGTGGCATTCTATCTGGTGGGTTGGACATTCACGCCAAACTGGTTGTCAATTATTTTGACACTCTATATTTGGTAGTCATCACACTTCATTTAATTTTATTTGTAGACATGTTTTGCATCACTTAAAACTCTTGTAAGTTCTTGTGGAGTAGGGTGGGAGCGGTGTCTTATGCAAATTTATATCTCATACAGAACTAAACCAGGGGAGGGGAGGCAAAAAAAAAAAATCCATGGTATTAATCAATCAATCAATCAAGTAAATGATCAGAGCTGATGTTTACATTTTGTTGCACTGGCTAGCAGGAAGATCCAATTTTCTCAGCTTCAAATTAAGTTAAAGCATAAGGAAATAAGCCATATTTATCTGTAAATATCTCACATGACAAGGTCAACTTCTCAATTACTTACAGTTTAATTGGATTTATTTATGCTTTTTGCCTTTTACTGAGAGGCTGTACTTGATCATCTCAAAAGATTTCCTTTAATGGGATTTGATTCTGAAAAACTTGAGGAATGTGTTTTCATTAAAGGTCAGCTGTACTTTTTTTTTCTTTTTAACCCTAGAAATAAGATTACTTGCATTTCACTCATTTGAATTGTGACCTTTTAATGAAATCCTCGTGGCTTGAAGGAATTCCCTTGACAAATAAACCACAGCGTGTGCAGCACCATCTTCTAGAATTGCCATATGTCCAGGAATAAGAAAAGCTAAGCCTGTTTTTATGAAAGTTAATACAGACGACTGTCAGTTGCCAAATTCTTGATCCTGTGAGACGTGTAGTGTTTGATCAATGTCTGAGTAAAGTGCTGTGTCCGCGGGCGTCGTGGTGTCCACCGCACCCTGTTGAGATGTGAAATTAAACAGAAACCTCAGCGTGCCTACTGGTGTCTCAGTGTCGCACGGAAGGAGGCCAGGCTCCACCTTTGGGGTACCAGGTGCTACCACCAGTTCTGACAGACTTAAAAACTTGAGATTCACTTCTGGGGGAAGATACTGAAATGCAGAATTGAGAATTGCTGGTTGGGGAGAAAGAGCATTTAAGGTCGGAAGTTGTGTTTGGAAATATTATGTATTATATAGTATAGAAGCTAGTATAGTTAAATTTGCTTTAGCTGACTCTGAGCTGTAGAGTTTGTGATTCCTCCAAATAAAATTTAGGAATATAACCTTGACTCATGCTTTTACTAAGTGTGTTGATCTTACACCTCTCAGTCAAACATCATTCACAGAGTTCTCGTAAGGCTGAGGATAATAACAATGCAGCCTCTTTTCATTACTCTGTAAAAATCCCTTCCCAGCCACAACTGCCAACCTACCCTTCTAATGACCCTAGCTCTTCTTTTTTCTCTTCTAAGAATGCTTCTCTATTTATCTAATCTCAATCTTAATCCAAGACAAGTTCTAGGAAAAAAGGAAAAAATAAGAAACATAAATAACAAAAACTTAAAAAGAAAGAGCATAAAGTAGCAAAAGGAGCCTTGCCAATAAGTTTGACAACAGAGAGCCAAACTTATTGTTTGGTATATATTTAATTTTCATCATAAGACATGTGTTGTGATAGGAGAAAGTTTAACTGTTGTGGCCTCTGTTGGTAAATCAATAACAACAGCAACAAGCCCCTGGCCATGCTGGGATACAGTCCAAATGGAAAAAATAAGGGCTAGGCCTATGATAATGAAATAAGAGAGAGGGACTGTTCTTGAGTAGATCTGACATACTGTGATTCAGCACGGTGGAGATTCTGGACCCTACTGTCTCTAAAGGGTGCTTGATGGAGGGTGTGACTGTCCTCAAACAACCACCTCTCTTGGTTAAAGGTGTCCTTGCTCACAGGAGCCATACACAAAGGTTAGAGACCCCCGCTTTTGCTAAACCCAAAGGCTTTTCCTGAGTTCTTATCTATGCTGATTTCTCTGCCATCCCACAATTCTGACTTCTTCCTTCCTTCCTGACACCCTAACCTCCGCTTTCAGAACATAGTATTTTTCTAACTGGCCTCATGCCTTTCCATCGGTCAGCTCTTTATCATTTTGTTCTGCTGGTTCCTTTCTTCTTTATCATTTTGTTCTGCTGGTTCCTTTCTTCACGCTCCTGCACTGGGGCTTTCTGCCCTCAACCTCTGGGATTTTCTTGTTATCTTCCTGCTCTTACTACTATGGTAATGACTTTCAAATCTACACTCTGAGCTAACCTTTCATGTATGCCAGAGGGCACTATTTGCAACTGCCCATAAACATTATAACTTGGACATACCACTGTCACAGAAAACCTAACTAATCCCCAAAGGAACTCATCTTGCCCAACTTCTACTTTCCGCCAGTTGGCTTCTTTATCCAATACCTACACCAATGTTAATGGCTTGACTTTTCTTCTCATATAAAACACCAGACTCATCTTTGACTCTGCTCTTTCATCTCTAACTTGCAAACTGCTACAAATTAATTTGATTTTTCTTTTTTAGATGAAACCTTTCTCCACCATTTTCATGCTAACAACCAAAACTCCACTTTACCCTGTATTACTGCACCCAGGCTGGGACAACTCCTGCCTCCATGCTTATTTCCTTTAGATTCATGCTTAGGGTTAATATTATTACCAGAAAAAATATCAGGCTCAAATACCACTTTTATTATATTTTCTCCCTCCTCAAGAACCTACAGTGACACCCCATTACAAATCACATCAAGTCCCAAGTTCTCAGCTCCATTATCTGATTCCAGTTTACTTCTCACCACTCCCTTACTACTCTAACATTAAAATCTTTCTCTCCCTCTCTCTCCCTCTCTCCCTCCCTCATTCCCTCTCTCTCTCTCTCTTTCTAGTAAGCTATTTCCCACCTGTCCTCTCCCCTCCCTCTTAACCTCAAAAGTTATCAGCTGTTTGGTTTTGCTCCTATCACATTTTTTCTACTAACAGAAATGGGGACTTAGAAATTTCAGAGGCTGCTTGTTAAAAAACCATTAGTCTAGTTGTATAGTACACAAGGATTTGTAAAGAGGGGAAGAGGCAGATAAAACCGGACAGTTAGACTGAGGCTGAATAATGACTATCCTAAGGGCAAGTGTGTCTTATTTATTTATTATAGCTCTCAGGTAAAAACACTGAAACAATTGTGAAATCACCATAAAGCATGAACAAGTAAAACAAAATACCAAGGTCTCCCTTGTGACCAATGTGTATGAGAGTTGTTAAGGACAAACACTTCCTGCCACGGGAACTCAGGCACTGTGTGTCTCAGATGAAAGCAGTTCCTTTGCTTTCATAAATTAACCAAGAGGTTCAAAAGCAAGATGGCAACAAGTTCTGCTAAGCAACTTCTCTGACAAAGGTCGGAAAGACTTTTCTCAGTTGCCCAAATCAACCCGTGCCAATCTGGAATCCTCATTATCAGGGATTTTTGCAGTTAAAAAGCTGCTTTTATTAAAGTTTTAAAAACTGGTACTTCTGAAAGAATGCCCTTTTAATAATGAGTTAACAGAAGCAAGCAAATCTATGAAATGGGTTGGTTAAACTTTAAGCAGAAATTCCCAAGGAAGAAGCAAAACCACAAATGACAGTCAGCTATCTCATCAGACCTCAGTAGTTTTACTCAAAAACTGAAGAGGTATTAACAGATCCTGTGAGGAGATTTGCAGGGAGTTTTCATGAAGAAAGAAAGGGAGCTGACCTGGCATACCAGACAGTGCAACTAGGCGCATCTGAAATCAACTGTTGCCTCTTCGTCCTGAGGCAAGGGAGTAGGGCGAGCTGCTACCCAAGTTATCCAAGAGAATAACAACAGAATAACAGTGTCCACTTATCAAGGGCTCTGGGTCAGGTCCTGTGCTAGATGTTTCACTCACATTATCTACTTAATCCTCATACCAACCCTAGGAAAAAGGTATCATAATCTTCAGGTCACAGATAAGGAAACTGAAGCTGGAGAGACGTTAAGTAAATTGTTCCTGATCACACAGTTACTATGCTGCAGAGCAGGTATTCAAAGTTCAACAGGACCCTCGTCTATGCTTGTTTACTGCAGCACACAGCTTTCCAGTGTGGAGGGTGCTAAGACGAGCAAGATGGCAAAACATACTTAGGGAATCAACCAACATTTATCAACACCATAGCAGGCCCTATGCCGGGATTCCGAAGTGGACCAGACAACCACCCACTAGGATGGCTATCATCAAAAACACAGACAAGGACTTCCCTGGTGGCGCAGTGGTTGAGAATCCGCCTGCCAATGCAGGGGACACGGGTTTGATTCCTGGTCCGGGAAGAGCCCACATGCTGCAGAGCAGCTAAGCCCGTGCGTCACAACTACTGAGCCTGCGCTCTGGAGCCCGTGAGCTACAACTACTGAGCCTGTGTGCCACAGCTACTGAAGCTTGCACTCTAGAGCCCATGCTCCACAACAAGAGAAGCCACCGCAATAAGAAGCCTGCGCACTGCAACGAAGAGTAGCCCCCGCTCGCCGCAACTGGAGAAGGCCCACGCGCAGCAATGAGGACCCAACGCAGCCAAAGATAAATAAATAAATTTATTAAAAAAAAAACAACAGACAATAACCAGCGTTGGCAAGGATGTGGAGAATCTGGAACAATCATACGTTGCTGTTGGAACTGTAAAATGGTGCAGCCACTGTGGAAGACAGTTTAGCAGTTCATCAAAATACAGGATGCCTTGTTTCATCAGCCTATATTCTATTTTGCTTCACAGATACTGTGCTTTTTACAAAATGAGGTTTTGTGACAACCCTGCGTTGAGCAAGTCTATCAGCGCCACTTTTCCAACAGCACTTGCTCACTTCGTGTCTCTGTGCCACATTTTGGTAATTCTTGCAATATTTCAAACATTTTCTTTATTACTGTATTTTTTACGGTGATCTGTGATCAGTGATCTTTGATGTTACTATGTAATCATTTGGGGTGCCATGAACCCCACCCAGATAAGATGGCAAACTTAATCGATAAATGTTGTGTGCGTTTTGACTACTTCACCAACCAGCCATTCCCCCATTCCCCCATCTCTCTCCCTCTCCTCAGACCTCCCTATTCCCTGAGACACAACAATATTGAAATTATGCCCATTTATAACCCTGCAATATTGTGAACCTATCAATACAATGACCCTACAATGGCCACTAAGTGTTCAAGTGAAAGGAAGAATAGCACATCTCTCTCTTGAAAGCTAGAAGTGATTAAGCTCAGTGAGGAAGACATGTTGAAAGCCAAGACAGGCTGAAAGCTGGGCCTCTTGTGCCAGTTGGTCAAAAGTTGTGAATGCAAAGGAAAGTTCCTGAAAAAAATTAAAAGTTCTACTCCAATGAACACATGAATGATATGAAAGCCAAACAGCCTTATTGTATATATGGAGAAAGTTTTAGTCGTCTGGATAGAACATCAAACCACCACAACATTCCTTTAAACCAAAGCCTAATCCAAAGTAAGTCTCTAACTCTTTTTAATTCTGTGTAGGCTGAGAGAGGTGAGAAAGCTGCAGAAGAAAAGTCTGAAGCTATCAGAGTTTGGTTCATGAGGTTTAAGGAAAGAAGCCATATCCATAACACATTGTAAAAGCACCAGGTAAAGCAGCAAGTGCTCATATAGAAGCTGCAGCAAGTTATCAAGATCTAGCTAAGATCATTAACGAAGGTGGCTACACTAAACAGGTTTTCAATGGAGACAAAACAGCCTTATACAAGAAGATGATGCCATCTAGGACTTCCACAGCTACAGAGAAGTCAATACCTGGCTTCAAAGCTACAAAGAACAGGGTGACTCTCTTGTTAGGGCTTAATGCATCTGGTGATTTTAAATTCAACCCACGGTTCATTTACCATTCTGAAAATTGTTAAGAATTATGCTAAATCTACTCTGCCTGTGTTCTATAAGTGGAAAAACAAAGCCTGGATGACAGCCCATCTGTTGAAAACAGGATTTACTGAATATTTTAAGCCCACCATTAAGATCTACTGCTCAGAAAAAAAGATTCCTTTCAAAGTATTAATGCTCATTGACAACGCACCTGGTCACCCAAGGGCTCTGATGGAGATGTAAGATGAAATTCATGTTGTTTTCATGCTTCCTAACACAACATCCATTCTGCAGCTCATGGACCAGCAAGTAATTTTGACTTTCAAATCTTAGTATTTAAGAAATACATGCCATAAGGCTATAACTGTCATAGTGATTCCTCTAATGGATCTGGGTAAACTAAGTAGAAAACCTTCTGAAAAGGATTCACCATTCTATATGCCATTAAGAGCAGTTGTGATTCATGGGGAGAGGTCAAAATATCAACATTAACAGGAGTTTGAAAGAAGTTGATTCCAGTTCTCACAGATGACAAGAAAGCATTCAAGACTTGAGTGGAGGAAGTCCCTGCAGATGTGGTGGAAGAAGCAAGAGAACTAGAACTAGAAGTGGAGGCTGAAGATCTGACTGAATTGTTGCAATCTCATGATAAAACTTTCATGGTTGAGGAGTCGCTTCTTATAGATGAGCAAAGAAAGTAGTTTGTTGAGATGGCATCTACTCCTGGTGACGATGCTGTGAAGATTGCTGAAATGACAACAAAGGATTTAGAATTACATAAACTTAGTTGATAAAGCAGCAGGGTTTGAGAGAATTGACTCCAATTTTGAAAGAAGTTCTACTGCGGATAAAATGCAATCAACCAGAATTCTGTGCTACAGAGAAATCGTGCGTGAAAGAGTCAATTGATGGGGCAAACTTTATCGTTGTCTTATTTCAAGAAAGTGCCACTGCCACCCAACCTTCAGCAACCACCACCCTGACCAGTCAGCAGCCATCAACACTGAGGCAAGACCCTCCACCAGCAAAAAGACTATGACTCACGGAAGGCTCAGGTGATGGTTAGCATTTTTAGCCATGAAGTATTTGATAATTAAGACACGTCCATTTTTTAGACATAAAGCTGTTACACACTTAACAGACTACAGTATAGTGTAAACATAATTTCTATATGCACTGGGAAATGAAAATATTCATATGACTCCCTTTACTTCCATATTTGCTTTATTGTGGTGGTCTGGATCTGAACCTGTGATATCTCTGAGGTATGTACGCCTGTAGGTTGTGACAGTTCTGTTTAAATTAGTGAAGGTGATGTAAAACTGAATGCAAACTGAACAACAGAGGTCCCCTCAAAGTCTCAAAAACACAGTTGGCAAAGCACTTACTAGGTTTTCCAGCCCTGCGTAGAAGGGTGTTGTGAATGAAGGTTTTAAAAGAAAGAATCATCTCTAGAGAGGAGAACAGATTTAGACATTTTTGCTTTAATTTTACCAAACAATCTTCTCACCTAGACCTGGATCTCCTGGGCAGGATTATCCACTTGCACATTTACTCCATCTTGGCTTTGTCTACGTATATGACCACTTTTAAATGAATGACTTGGGATTCTAGTTTATGAGCCAGTTTCTTGCATGTGGCTGGCCTTGTATTAGCTCACTAGACCCTAAGAATATACTCCTTCCCACCAAACACATGAAATGATTTATGTATCTAGATATCCAAATTGGCCAGTGTGAGGACTGTCCATAGCAACCACACACAGACACGGCTTCCAAGAGAAGTGGGCAAAATCATCAGGAAGACCTTACTTTGCTACAGTGATCATTCTTAACATTAAGTGGAAAATTCAGCGCTGGAGACTCACCTGCTTTACTTCTCCTAAAATCCCTATCCCATGAAGAGCATCACATGGACTACACTGCAGCTGACAGAAATTGTAAGTGGACCGTACAGGGTGTGTGAATTGATAACCTTAAACTCAAAGCACACAGACAGTTTGAAAGGGTGGCCTTTAAATATATGCTAGCAAGCTAATGTAATGAACTGAAATCAAGACTCCTATTATATTATACAATAACCAGCCTACAGGACTTCCCCTAACAGATGTGATTTTAATTGGATTAAAGAATTTCTAGCATGTTTTCCCTCTAAACAACCCACATGAAAATACTTGTCATTCTTTAAATGCTTTTGTTCACTCCCTCCTATATAGGCACATAAAACTATGGAAAATACTAGCCAGATAAAAAACATATATCTAGAATCACAGAGCTGAGAAAGAATTTAAGAATTATCTAAATCTACTCCTTAAATTCAGATAACTAAATAAGCAGATGAGTATTTTATTTTTCCTTTAGCATCGCTCAGAGTGAAATCAGAAAAACCTTGGAAAAGTTATCCGTCTTTGCTTAGTCTTTTCATTGGAAAGCAAGAACTAAAAACGGTGATTTAGGTTTGCTAAGGCAGAGATGGAAAAATGGAGGTATGTTGCAGCCTAGAAGTTCTGTCGGTTTTAATCTCAGATCCATGGAGTAAAGTGACACCTTGGGCAGGTCTGAGGCATGTCCTGGAACAGTGTGGGATAATACTAATCATAAGGCCAGAAGCTGTCTGAGCTCTGACAACTTGCTCTAGACCTGAGGTCTGGGCAATTTTAATCTAAGTCGCTATGTCCTATCTACAAAATGGAGGTAATATACATCCCTCAGAAAGGTTTTGTGAAGTTAATTGCATGATTAACCTTAAGCTACACAGTCTAAAGGCCTTACTTCAACAGATTGGGATCAATAAGCTAAAATGAACTCCTGGAGGCCAAGGAGTGAATGTTATTCACCTGAATCCCAGCACAACCCACAGCACTACAAAGTTAATTCTAGACAAACAGGCCAAATTATACCATAACAGGATTCTGAAACAAGGCCAGCTCTGGTCATCTCAACATGTAGCTCTTGGAAAAATATACAGTGACAGTTCAGTTTCTCTTCAAGTCGTGATACTTTAAAAATCTGAAAGATTAACCAGTATATGCGGGAACTTAGCACATGATTGATATGTATGCATTTTCATTTACTGGGGAAAATATAGATGATTCAGTAAATAAAGTTAGACAAATGGGTAACCAATTGGAAAGAAATAAATTGGAATCCACAGCTCATACCAAAATAAATTTCAGATGCATCAAAAATTGAAACATAAAAAAATGAAACTATAAAAATACCTGGTGATTGAGGGAAACTCAGTAAAGGGTACACAAGATCTCTCTGCACTAATTTTGCAACTTCCTGTGAATCTACAGTTATTTCAAAATAAAAAGTTAAAAAAATACTTGGTGAACCTGAGATAATTATTTTATAATACTGAAATGAGGAAGGCCTTTCCAAATGTGACAGTTGGAAGTTTGTAAAGATGTAAAACCCACCTAAAATTAAATATCTGTGCATGTCAAAAGCCTAATTATATACAAAATCAAAAGACAAGTCAAACAGAAAGAAAAATAGATGCATCTCATCTCCCGAAGGGCTAATTTCCTCAATATATGAAGACTGCCGCAAATTTTTTTTAAACATCTTTATTGGAGTATAATTGCTTTACAATGGTGTGTTAGTTTCTGCTTTATAACAAAGTGAATCAGCTATACATATACATATATCCCCATATCCCCTCCCTCTTGCGTCTCCCTCCCTCCCACCCTCCCTATCCCACCCCTCTAGGTGATCACAAAGCACCTAGCTGATCTCCCTGTGCTATGCGGCTGCTTCCCACTAGCTATCAATTTTACATTTGGTAGATATGTCCATGCCAGTCTCTCACTTTGTCCCAGCTTATGCCAGCAAATTAATAAGAAAAAAGCCAACAACCTGACAGAGAAATGGATAAAATATATGAATAGTTTATAGAAAAGGAAATAGAAATAACTCTAAAATATATGCAAAAAAGACATCCAACCTCACTCAGCAATGTAACAAGTTCAAAGTTAAATTAGAGTGAAATACCATTTATACTTTATTAAATAAAGTCTAATAACATACTTTGCTGGCCAAGGTATAGCAAAACAGGCACCCGTGTACATTGCCGGTGGGAATTTAGACTGGTACAACCTCTGTAGGAGTGATCTGGCAATATCTGTTGCAATGCAAATATTCTAGGTATATACTGAACACTTGTGTGAAAGGTACACATAGAAGATTTTTTACAATTTTTAATAGCAAAATAAGTGGAAACTAACCAAATGTCCACCAATGTGAGACTTGTTAAAAAACTGGCATATTCATACCAGGAAACACTATGTAGATGTAAAAAGGAATGAAGTAGCTTTATCAAAGCTGCTATGGAATAATCACTAAAAAACATAATTAATGCCAGGTACAAGATAAATACTTCCTTATCTCTGGAAAGGTTGGTAAGATATTGGTAACAGTGGTTACTTATCTTAATAAAGTTAAAAATTAACACAACAATCATCTATATTTATTAATGTTTCCCAAACTTTATGGCCACACATAAAAGGGAGTGAGCCAAGCAGTAATGATCATAATCACGCACATTTACTGAGTCCTTGGTACAGGGTTTGAAGCTAAAGCATGCTAAAAAAAAGATTCACTAAGCAGGGAAGAAAACATTATCAAAACAAGTCAAACTCATCAGTAGATGGTATGGATTTATAAAAACTTGATGTAGACATCAATATACTGAAAACCAGCTGACAGAAATCAGGTGTTATTTATCTTTGTAGCTCACTCACTTCCTCATTTCCCAACCTAGCATGCACTCTTAAAACAAAGCAGGTATTCAAATGTTCATTAATAAATAACAGATTGAAAGGATGACTGGATGGGATGGATGGGATAGATGGATAGATGGATGGATGGGGTAGATAAAAAGATGGATGATTGGAAAAAAGAGTAGACAATGAAGGACTGTGATCTCTCTCTGCTCCCGTTTCCTTCTGACACTGGGCCAGCCTTAGTCTCCTTGTGCTCCCCTGTACAAATGGGAGGTGCTGGAATTTACAAATAATTAAGAAACATGATCGTAACCTCCGCACGACTTGGTGGATAATTACTAACAGGGTTGGCAAAACAATGCTCCCACCTCGCCCCCGACCCCGCCGCCCCCCGCCCCTCCAAAATGTCCATGCCTTAATCCTTGGAATCTCTAAGGGACTCTACAGATCTAATTAAGGTTACAGACCTTAAAGTAGGGAGATTATCGTGGATTATCCAGGTGGGTCCAATGTAATCACACGAGCCGTTTCAAGCAGAGAACTGTCTCTGGTTGGAAGAAGAGAGGAAGAGAGAGATTGGACGCAGAAGGATTCAGTGCACTGTCGGTGGCTCTCATATGTAGCAGCCCACATTCAAGGACTGGAAAGAGCTCCCCTAGGAGCTTAGGCAGCTCTTGCTGACAGCCAGCAAGGACACACGGACCTCAGTCCTGAAACCACAAGGAACTGAATTCTGCCGGCAACCTGAATGAGCTTGGAAATGGATTCCTTCTAGAAGCCTCTGATAAGAGCCAAGATGGCCAGCACCTTTGAAACACAGAGCAGAGTGATCACCCTTGCCAACCTGGACTTCTGACCTACAGAACTATGAGATAATAAATTTGTGCTGTTTTAATCCACTAAGCATGTGATCATTTGTTATGGCTGTAATAAAAAATGAAGACTCTTCCTGTTCAGCTTGAGAATCATTTGTGGAGCCTGTTCCATGTGAGGCCCTGCACCAAGTGTTTAGGGTAGAAAAGTGGGCACTCGTTCTCAAGGAGCTCGCAAGCTCAGGAACCATTAAACAATGCTATGATACAGTTTGGCACAGCACACTGCAGGAGTACAGAGAGGGGTACCTAACTGTGTGACATCCTCAGATGCTTTACTTACTACTCCTCCAATCCCTCCCTCTTCCAATGAATTGGACCACCAACCTTCTTACACGTCAGAAATGGAAAGCCATCCTAAACTCCACTGCCCCCTCCAGACCTGTGATTTATATCACCCTAATAATACTTCTCCTAAAAGTCCCTTCTCTTTCCCTCACCCCCATTTCTTCCCCCAACCTCTGACTGCTACTTTCTGACCTTTATCATCTCTTACCTAGATTACTGTAATGACCTCTCGATTAACTTTCCTGACTCAATAGCCATCCATTTCCCCAAATCCATTTCCCCCAATCCACCAGGGTCATTTTTCCAAGGATTAAACTGGCATCCCATGTTCCAGCTCAAAATCCTTCGAAGACTGCCTGCAGTTAAAGTCTAACTCCTTAGCTACTCTTAGCAACCCCTCTAAGCTCTACTAGAGCAAAAACTGTCTCTGCTTGGCTTCTAATTCCAGTGCCTAGGAAGGGTCTGGCACATAGGTGTTTCTTGAAAAGTATTTGCTGAGTAAATAAAATCAACCCCTGCTGACGCTGCAGCCTCACTGCTTCCCTTTCAGCAGCCCCTGTTCACTATGCTCTTACTACCCTAGTCTTCGTAGTCCCAGCCTACTCCACCTTCCCTCTCTCTTTATGCTCCACTTTCCCCTCATGGCTAAAAAGCCTCATTCACCTGGCTGGTAAGCAGATCTCATTTTTGTTAAATTTTGCCCTCCTCTAACAGGGTTATGCTCGTCTTACAGCTCTGTCTAGTCTCTTCTGAGCCCCTGATATAACTGTCTCCTCTTCTACCACAGCATCTGCGGCAAACCCTCTAGTACAACGCTACTCAAAGCTGGCCTGTGGACTGGTGCTGGTGTCCAAATGGTTTATTATCATTCTGGTCCAAGGTAAGTCCAGAAATCAGGTGTAAGTACTTAGAAATGTTTATGGCAATTTGACATTGCAGGGACATCCAAGTATGTGATACTTGTTGAACAAGGTATACACCAGTTTGGATGTTGTTGAATTAGTGTGGTGAGTCACACGTGGTGCAAACTGTATTTTAATCATGTGCAACAGGACCACTTATTGGTCAGTGACAGAGCAAAAACAAAGAACAACTCAATTGGTGCACCATCACAGAAAGTCTAAGGAGCACTGCTCTAACTCACTCAGGTACGTTCCCATCTTCCACCTTTTGGGATGTTGTTGGCTGCCTGAGACAATGCAGATGTTCCATAAATCTCAGTGAATAAATTAATAAAGATGTGACTGATAAGAAGACTTCCTAAAAGACATGAGATCTGAGCTACTTCTTAGTGATTGGCAGGAATTGGGCACTTTGGGGTAACAGCATGGGCAAATGCACTGAAGAAGAAGTGCAAATGAGGAATAGCAAGAAAAGATGGTAGGACTTCCCTGGTGGCACAGTGGTTAAGAATCCGTCTGGGGACACGGGTTTGACCCCTGGTCCGGGAAGATCCCACATGCTGCCATGGAGCAACTAAGCCTGTGTGCCACAATTACTGAGCCTGTGCTCTAGAGCCCGCAAACCACAACTACTGAGACTATGTGCCACAACTATGGAAGCCCACATGCCTAGAGCCCATGCTCCACAACAAGAGAAGCCACGCATTGAGAAGCCCACACACCGCAACGAAGAGTAGCCCCCGCTCGCCACAACTAGAGAAAGCCCACGCAGCAATGAAGACCCAATGCAGCCAACGATTAATTAATTAATTAACTTTTTAAAGAAAGAAAAGATGGTGCACAGGCAATGGAAAGCTTTCAAAAGGTGAAATACTATGCCGAAGCATAATGATGTCGAAGAGCTCAACCAGACGGTTCTGCCAGAGTCCAGCCACCCTGACCCCCTCCCTCAAGCTTACCCCAGCAGCACCCTCTCAGTAGCGTGTGCAAGCCTTAGCAAAGGCAGAGGGAGTCCCTGAAGGGTTTTAAACCAGTGTTGTGACCTAGCTCACGAAGGATGAATGTCAGGGGGTGAGAAAAGCAGGAAGACCAACTAGGATTTAACTGCAAGCATCCCAATGAGAAATGCTGAAAGCCCTCAACAAGGGCAGAGATAATGTAGTGAAGTGCAGTGGTGGTAGACACAAAAGTCAAGAAATATTTGTGAGGCAGTACAGGAAGGGCTTGGTGATTCTCTAGACAGGATAAAGACACAGGGTAGCGTGACTAAAGTTTCTGGTCTGGTGGAGTGAGTATGTGCATGACGGTGTCACCAGAGGAGATAAGGATCACAGAAAGAGGAACAGGTTTAAGAGGCAGGGAATTCATAAATTCCAGTGTTACAAGCCTGTGGGACATTCAGGTGGAGATGACCAGCAGGCACTTGGAAGAAAGGTCAAGGCTGAAGATACAGATTTGGGAAGCTTTCACATCTAGATGGTGATTAAAACCAGTTATGGATGAATGAGAAGAATAGTGGTCTAAGCATTTCTCCAAAGAAGATATACAGATTGCCAACAAACACACGAAAGGATGCTCAACATCACTAATCATTAGAGAAATGCAAATCAGAACTACAATGAGGTATCACCGCACACTAGTCAGAATGGCCATCATCAAACAATCCACAAACAATAAATGCTGGAGAGGGTGTGGAGAAAAGGGAACCCTCTTGCATTGTTGGTGGGAATGTAAATTGATACAGCCACTATGGAGAAGAGTATGGAGGTTCCTTAAAAAACTAAAAATAGAACTACCATACGACCCAGCCATCCCACTACTGGGCATATACCCTGAGAAAACCATAATTCAAAAAG